>NW_010186369.1:48445-62485 GCF_000695765.1 Mesitornis unicolor | reverse complement strand
TCCTGCAAATAAGTACTGAATAGATAGAAACTTTCTAAAAAATTGGACAGGTTCTTTGGTCAGTCTTTTTTTGTTCATGTCTTGATTTGTTTCTGTTCTCTAAACTACTTGACATTTTTTGTTTATAACTTTTTTCCCTCCTGTGAAAGACTACCTGTCTGTCCCCTGGTAATTGTAGAATTTATGCTGGAAGCTCCTTCTTCAAAGATGTATCTGTACAAAAATTCTCGGGTGGGTATTGCTCTTCCTTGATGTGTGTAGTCCTTGCTGCAAAAATAAGAAAATTGCACTCTGTCATTCCCATAGACCAAGTCAGATCTTTCTCTTTTTTTGAAGAATATATTTTAAATCACAGTCACTTTGGATTCCTGTATTTCCTTTGTATCTGCACACTCCGCAGTTCTCCTGTTTGACAGCAGCAGGTAAAGCTTCTCCCCTCTAATCTCCAAAGTTAGTGAAGGAAGAAGTGAAGATGAGAACTGAGACAGGGAAAGGAAATGGGAGAGCTGAGAGGACAAGGTGGCTGTGGTTCGTTTGGGAGACTGTAAAGACATGAACTGGGTCCATCACAGAAGTCTTGGTTTCAGTATTGAGCGTTGGTGGAATTCAAAGCTGTCCCAAGCACTGAACGGCATTCAGTGCAGCACAGATGCACGTGTCCTCCTTTGTGAGGAGGTCTTTGTGACTGGGAATGTGGACAGAGCTGGTTCTCCCTGTGTGGAATAAAACACTGTAAGTATGCCTCAGAATGAATCAAAATGGTAGAAATATTCTTTCATGCTGTCCCCAGTGCACATTTCAAATATAGCTTGATATAGCTGGGAAAGTACTACTTGATAGTAGTAATAATGAAAAATCAGTTCGTTGCAGTGCCATCTGATAGCATGGACTTGTTGGGTTTGGTACCTATCTACTCTAAGCTGACTGAATACAGAGTAGTGTCAGAACAAACTTGGCAATTCAGCAGAGCTTGCAAGCATGTGGGTAACAGTAGTCGTAAAATTAGTTTAATTTTTACATTGATCTGGGTCCACAGTTGTCACCTGGTAAAAAGTCAAGTTTATATCCTACTGTGATATTAAGTGCTTGATCAAACAGAAGTACTTCTGGTCTGTCTTCATATACACCAAAACCCCAGCAGAAGAGGGTACTACTTTGTAGTCGTGTCACTACAGAGGAAAAGAAAGTTTTGCTTGTTTGACTTTTGTCTGAGTCAAAAAATTCGGGACATCAGAGGCTTGCATCAAGAGGCTTGCTGTAATCTCCTTGGATTAAATAATAAATGGTAACAATGATAACTACTGCTCTATAATTAAAATACTTATTATGTCCAATAGTAATGATACTTTCAGACCTGCTAGTTAACCAAATACGTGTGCTAAAGATGAAATTTTTAAATCCTGAAGTGAAATTTGACGTCTCCCCCAGCAGTGGCCATGTTACCACCAGCTCCTCATTGCGTTGTGAGTCACCTGCTGTCTTAGTAGGTAAAGCGTGAATATAATGCATTGCACCAGTGCACCGTAGTGACCTTAAAACACTCTAACAGGTCATCAGATTATGTGAACAAGAGCCTAAACCCCAGGTTTTGCTCATGTTTGTCACCAAAAAACCTAAAATGATCTTTGTATGAGATCTGTGCAAGACTCTTATCTGGGCTGCAGTTTCAAATGAAGATGTGTCAGTCTTTACTGTTTGCTGTTCAGTGTAAATGTCATCACCTAGATGAGAAATAACAAAGAAGCGATAAGTCCTCAAGTTTTTACAAATGTTATTGGAATGAATTGAATTTTACAGATATAAACGTAGTTGGGTAAATCTATTTTTGTCACTGAATTAGTACAATAAGTTTATCTTCTTTAGCAATAAGCTTAATATTAGATGTATTTTCAGTACTTCAAATTTCATCATTTTTTCTTACCAATATTATAATTACATACACACTAGTAAAAATTTGGGGGAATATGTGTGTGTATTGAAAGAGTTCCTTAACATGTAGCCCTATGAAGATATCATTGCTGTTGGTAAAAAGCTAAGAACATTGTTTTGGTCATTCATGTTCATCTAATTAAAAAAAAAAGCAATGCATTTACAGTTTAATATTGTATCATATAAATAGACATCTATAGCTCTGCATACATTATTAATATGGGTTTATTGCCTGCTTTATTGGTTTCACTACAGCTTCTCCTCTTGGGAAGCCATGTAAAATACAAAGACTGTATAAATGCCCACATTACCAGAGCCACTATATACTAAGCAAATAAGATTGCACAAGTACAAATATTCACTTGAGTCGCTTCCTGCAATTCACATAACATAATAACAAACAGTCCATAAATGCAATCTTCCTAGCTGCTACTATTATTCCAAGTATTTTATTTTTTTATCTAGCACACTTGTGCTGCTATTAGAATACTGAACAAAATTTTATTCCTGTATTTTCTGACAAGACAACAGAGTTCTTGAGAAGAAACAGAAAACATTAAGTATTTTTCAGAGCCATCACAACTGTATAGTCGATGCTAAGGAGGCTCAGTACTGAATTTCTTCTCTCTGGTTCTAAAGACCTGGTTTTTTCCAAGTTTCACTTCAGAAATGTGTTTAAGACTTTAACAAAAGAGGTATTAGTAGTGTAAAATACCTGCAAAAGTGGAACACTGGAGACAGGATTCTTTTCAGAAGTTAACCTTGTGACAACCACTGACATACTGTCTTATGAAAGCTTCCTAACCTACAGAATCTCGGACTGGCATCCTATGAGTTACAAGTTCAATAATCTGCATTTCCAGCACTTTCAGAGAGGTTTAGGGTTTTTTGATGGAAAATATTATCGGTATAGTACTCCTGTAGATGCAGAGTAATTGAGAGATGATGCCTCAGCCTAGAGATGTTGTACAGTTGTTTGCATGTGCATGTATGGGAATAACGGCAAGGAGATTGGTTCTGAAGTGTATGGGGATGTCACGTGCAAATACCTACAGGCAGGGTCACACTCAGCCGTCTGCTTCTGGGCTGATGTAGTCTAAGTTTTGAGGAACAAAGATGTTAGCTCCCAATGAGCATCAGACTGGAAGAAAGACAGTGTGGACATTATGAGCAAGTATTTCTATATTTCAGGTGAAAGCATCAGACTTAACGCTTAGTTTCCTTTATTTCTTTTTAAATCCATGTGAAACAATAACATGTCCTTTGGATATTGTACTTGAAGTTTTTAAGAAAACAAACTTTGGTGGTTGAAGAAATGATTGAGAAAAGAGGATGAAAGATGGTTCTGTGCCACTTATGTGCAGACAGATCTTTTAGACAAGTGTGGTGTGATTTGATATTATGTCATCATCATCATCATTATTATTACTATTATATTATTATTATTATTATCATCATCATCATCATCATCATCATCATCATCAGTGTCAAGCTGTTTCAGCTGAGGCCAAATGAAGGAAAAGGGCCGGTGAAGGCCTTAGCTTCAAAGGTAACATCAGTTGTACATCCCCCAACTGCTCCTGTATCGGTTCCTTTGTAGCTGCTGCATGCAATGTGTTCCTATGAGGATGCTCCAACAGCTTCTCTTAGTGACCTCTTTGCTGTAATTTCTAAAGGCACACTCTCTTCAGTGTTGCCCGAGGATTTCTCTCAGTGCTTAGAAATGTATTACTGGGGTTTTTGAGTAACTTTCTTTTTTTGTCTTTTTTAGTTTCTCCAACATCCAAACTTTTTCAACCACTTTCCCACACGCCACACAATTCTCCACTGGTTCTTTCTACTTTATTCCAGTTGTAACTTTCTTGTCATCCTTCTTCTGAGTCTAAATTTCCTGCACTAAACTTAAATGTGTTTCTCTGTGGACAATTTACGCTGCTCTCAGGACCAACTGGTCCCAGCAACATTTTAAGTCCTTCATATGCCTTAGTTTTTGTAGCTTTTCATTCACCTGGCTGTCATTTATTTCTCTTCATGCCACTTTGCAACCTCTGTGATGATTTCTTGCATCTCTTTTGTCTGTCCCTGTCCCATCATCCTTCTGTGTCCCACCCCAGGGCTGCTCCCATCAATAAATGCTCCCTTGGAGACCTCATGCAGGCCATCCTGGGGCAGCTCTATACAGGCCCCACAAGTTGAAGGACTGCTTTGTCAAGTGCTCTATCTTCCAACAAAAACTTCAGTGTGCTGCCCTTTTTGGGCCCTTGGCTATGGCAGCCATCACAGCAGTGTTTCCTACTTCAGTCACCTCGTTTTGGAACAGCAAGCTACTGCCTTCCTCA
The DNA here is from genome assembly GCF_000695765.1 of Mesitornis unicolor. Taxonomy (NCBI): domain Eukaryota; kingdom Metazoa; phylum Chordata; class Aves; order Mesitornithiformes; family Mesitornithidae; genus Mesitornis; species Mesitornis unicolor. Next base: position 58,217 of record NW_010186369.1, on the reverse strand, counting down.
GGACCTGGAAAAGTAGCTTCCTTCCCTGACAGATAGATCTTCCAACATAAAAGAACATTTCTGTAGCAAAACGGAAACAGAGAAGAGCTTTATAAAGGTCTCTGTGAGTCTGACACCTTGTGCTCAGGAGCAAGTGTTCTGACTTCTCCATTCCTACCCTGTCAGCATTGATAAGCCTCTCTTACGTGACATGAGCTTTGATTACCCTTGACTGCTCTCCATTTATACAAAGGTTAAATCTTCCCCTCTGTCTGTGCTTTATAACAATATACTATTAAGAAAACAGTGCTTCCATTGAACACAATAAAGGCAGATAAATTTGGTGTGGTTGTTGGTTTTTTGGTGTGTTTCTCCTGACAATAGGCCATTGAGTAGATGCAGCTTAAACTTTATCACTTTTTCTGACATGCTACAATTAGCAGTGTAGCAGGGGAATCACAGGAGGATCAGTTGTTTGTCCCTGCTCAATACAGAGACAGATAGCACAGTGCAAGTCTGTCACGATGAGAGTTATGCCCACAGAAAAGGGGAAAAATATCCCTTTTAAATGCTCTAATGGGTAGGTTTGGGTTTGGTTTGGTTTTTGGTTTGGTTTTTGGGTTTTTTTTTTGGGGGGGTGGATTTTTTTGGATGATTGGTTTGTTTGGTTTTTGTTTGTTTGTTTTTTAAGTTCACTATTGCCAGTGGGATACTTCTCAGACAGTAAATGGCTTGTTTGCCACTCAGCACGGACGGGGACTGTTATTCCTCATAGACAGTAGGACAGAGACTTTGACTGGCATCTCTGGAAGGGTGAAAAATCCTCTTGTACTTCCCAAGCTCTTCTTTGGGTACAATCCTGAAAGACCTGGGTTCAGTTACAGTTTGTGAAAGCTTCAGTGCTACGTTTTCACAAGCACTACCAATGAACTTAGTTATTATCCCAGTTGCAGTATTGTATTCCTCTTCAGGTTGTGCTGGTTTTGTATGCTAGAACAGTTTGTCTTTATGAAGGGGAGGGAACTTTTTTGTGGTGCTTTTTTCTTTTCAAATTACGTCCCAGATACCAGGATTATAATACGGCATTTGGAAGACTCTCGCTTCTCTAACAACATACTGAGCATGTAACTTTATAGCAATATTCTTTCCTTTTCAGCTCCCAAAAGTCTTATCTGCCCTGCTTCTTTTTCTTCCTGCAGGAAACAGGATCTTCAGAGGCTTTTCTGAAAGCTCTTTGTAATATTAGCGAACATGTACAGGAAAACCCTCAGGTTATGTTCAACTCCTGCTATCCTTCACTTTAGATTTAAGAAATTCCCTTAAACTCTCATTAGTGGAGATCTTCTCATGCCTATAAAAGTTTAAAGAAACTTTGTCTAATCAGAGATTTAGTACAGCTCCTCAGTGTGGTCAGAGAAAGCAGATTCTTTGTGCTTCTCTCTTCATTCTGGAGCACAGACAATTGGTACAAAGATGTGTCTTTATTGATGTGACTCTCCAGTTCCTTACTACCTTTTCCTCTCTTCTGCCTTCTGCAAATCTTTTAATTGATGGGAGGGAAACGTCAGGTTTTGATTAAACACTGATGAATCCAGGCAGAATTATTCGGTTTCTCTCTGCTCCCGTGTGAGCTGTTATTGGTAGATGAACACACTCTGTGTTCTTGTCGGTTTCTCACTTACGCAGCCTGCTGTCCGTTAGGGGAAATTTATTTATTTCGTATCTCCAGGGCTTGTAATTGACTCCTGTATCTGATTCCTCCTTTCTTTTTTTTGCCTCCTTTCTTTCTGACTGGAAGCTCTATGCTCTGAAACTTCCAGAATTCGTTACCATTAGAAATGTCAAATGTGTAATGCTGGCAGAATCATACAAATGTTTTTAGCTACATTGAGGTTAGAATCTAAAACTGTGACTGTTGAAGAATTAGCGATGAACTTTGTTTTGAGTTTCAATCAAATCATGTTAGTTTAAGCTAAAGAAAGAAATAACTTTTGTGGCAGTTTTGGGAGAGAGGAGACTTCTGAAAACCATTCAGAACACGTAATGCTGGGAGAAATCCACTACTGAGAAGAGCACATGCACTGTACTCAGTGAGTAACATCTCAAAAAGCATCAGTGCCTTTCAAAGTGCTTCATACATAGCAGGGTTTATCATGTGGGGGCCCACTCGCAGAAAAATAAATCAGTGCATGGCTAAGATCTAGTTCCGAGTTCCCGATGGGTAGTTTTGTATCATAAAAATGAACTTGTATTGGCTGCAAAAATTGACCTCTAGATATAGGCAACTGCAATTCTGATGGGAAAAATTCCCTAAGATGAGAAAGGTGCACTAAGTGTGGCAGCATTGGTACCACAATTTCCCATAAATAGCTTTGCTTTTTGTTAATCCTGTTTTTCAGGATTACCTCAAAAAGAAAGACAGAATTTTGTTTCTGTGGTCCATTCTTTGTCTTAAGCACCGTGCAACGTAAATGAGGTACAACTGCACTCAAATGTGCCAATTATTCTTTGTATGAATTCCAAAGCAGTTATATCCAACTCAAATTATTTTGTTGGGACCCACCACTGGAGATGAGCTGTTGATAGCTTTCTGTTGGTATCACATATATTTGGCACTTTTTGTTTGCTTATGAAATTTCTCTCCATTCAATCAGATCTTATTTATTTTATTTATGTAGACCCATTATAAAATTATGTAGAGCATGGAAGTTTCCAAGGGCCTTGTTCCCTTAATTAAACAATTAACTTGCCATTTTGGATTTGATCAAGAAATGATTGAACATGACAGATTGTCTCCCCTCTGGAGCACATAACTGTGTCAGGGTCAATCATGTTTCCTTTGGAGTCAGAGGGAAAGGGAATTTCTCATAAATTAGAACACACTACTGATTTACAGTAGTAGATACCATACATAACTGATTTTGTTAATGTTCTTATAAGATTAATAAAATAATCTGGAGACAATTTAGCATGGCAGCAAGGTGGTTATTTACAAATCAAATTACAATAAACTGAGAAGACCCATCAACTGGATGACATTTTCCAGTTATTTAGGAAAATGAGAAAACACTAACATGAAAAAGCCTACAAGGAGTGATGGAGCTGTAAATCCTTACTCTCGACTTGAGTATCGAAGCTGCCTCGTTGCCTTTTGCCCTTGGTCCTGTACTTCAGGAAGGATGGGGTTGGCTGTTGATGGCTACGAAGGAAATTATTTCCAGTCTAGGTAGCTTTCCTAATGTTGAGGAGTGCTCTGTCTAGGGGATGTAATACACCAAGATGCTTTCTCACATCTTAAGACAAGCTTGTCATCAAGCCAGTCTGCTGTACCGGTCTGCCGGCCTGTATTACTGTGCCTGTCGGCATTGGAGGGGCACGGAAAGCCAAGTTAAAACTGAGCAATGCAAATTACTGGAGCACTTAAAAAACCAGCAGCCATATGAAAGCACCTCATACAATTTATGGTGAAAACAATTGCTAAGCGTCCTTTGGATAATTTGCTTTTTCTTCCTCCATCTTTCTGCTGCTGAAGGCATTGTTGGTTTTATTCCCAAGTTTATTAAAACTTTATTATGTTTTTGGTCTATTTGCTAGAAACAAACATGTTCCTTATGCACTATTATAAAATGAATGAATAAATATTTTAAATGGTGCTTTTATCAGAACACTAAGAATCTCTATAGCCACTTCTAGTCTATTGAAATAAACATCCATAATTTGGGCGGTTGCCCATCACGTTTGCAGAAACTGAGTTATTTGCATATTGGAAACTGTTCACAGATACATTAAATAATGTTTTATTGTGGACATCTGGTCTGCTAAAAATCTGCCAAAGTTTGCATCAGATAACTGCAGCAATTCAAATTTATAGAAGGAATCTGTTCTGAAAATATGTTAGAGATACTTTCCCTCCTTAATTTCCTAGCTTTTAGAAAACATTATTTTGCAAAAGCTGTTCTTGTTAAGACTCTTGAGTCTTCCCTGCAGAATAGCTTCTTGTATTTGTTTCTAGGAAGCTTATGAAAAAAAAAACAGAGAAATATCTGCAGCTCCAGTTATGATTAGCCAATGAAAAAGAATGAGCCTGTGCTCAAATATGTTAGGGCTAAAAAATAAGAAATAAAAATTAACTTTTCATATAAGCTGATATATGGATATGCATTTCATAAAATGGCTAAACCGAACACATATGCTTTAGACTGCCTACAACATCTGTAGGTTATGTAGGAATAATTTAACTTCAGTCTCTTCATTTCAAATATTCATTAGTTTAGAGCTGTGTATTTTACATTAGAATAGATTAATGTCTTGTTTTGCCAATTAATTTTTTTAGGTGATATTCAATGGCCTGTCCTTTCATGAAAATAAAAATGTGACTCTGCTCCAAAGAGGAGGGTTTTTTTTTTCAGTTGTGTTTGATGATACTTATAGTACAAGGCCAGTTTCCGTATGCGTCACTACATCCACGTTGAATTGTATTTTGACATGTCACTGTCAGAGGGCCTAGGGTTGCTGTCAATCGGGCTATATAGAGTAGTAATTAATTTCATTATAAGAGTGTGTTTGAGAAATCTGAGATGAGGCTCAGCCTCTACACGGTCCTAGGTTGATTGGCACCAGTTCTCTCTTAATAATAGGGAAAGGATGCTTGCTCTGTGTGGCTCATGGCCGGTACGATGCACTTTGCACTAGTGACAGGAGCAAGAGGCCAAGGCCTGCTGTGATGTACACACAAGAAACAAGTGACTTTAGCAGGGTGATGAGGATGGCATTCTGCAGATGGCTCTGGGAGACACCTGCCCATAATGAGCCCTAACATGGATTTTTCCGGCGGATCCACAGTATTAATTTCTTTAACAGTAAATCTGGCTTAGGACAGGAGCCTTTTCTGCCTGAACCATTTCAATCTTGCCCTGGCAGTGGGTATGATCACACGGTGCAGATGCAGCTATGTGAATGGTTGTTCAGCGTGGCCTTGCACTACACCCACTCTGTGAAATGATCCTTTTCTTTGAGCAGGTGTGTATAGGAGTTGGGGAGGGGGTAATATTTTTAAATGCCACAGCTGGATCACTTCACAGATCTATTCTGAAACATATCCGTAGAAACTAGTGAATCAGCATGGCTGTTCTGGAGAATAAGTTGTAGTGTTAAGGAGAAGCTGCAACTGATGAAGATAAGGATTTCTTGCATTTGATTTACCATACAGGAACTATTTTTGGATAAAGTGCTATTCAGCCAGTCGGAACTTTCTGCTTTCTACTTGCTACAACAGCTTTAAAAAGTAACACAAGTGCTCCGCATGTCCGTTTTTCACAAATGAAGTTCATCCTACTCAACAGAAAATAATTTCAAAATGTTACTATTTTGCGCTATGTTATGACATAGATCTGAGGAGTCCACGTCATTTTACAAGAACCTGAGGAGGTGAGTCAGAAAAGCAGAGAGAACCACACCATTCCCTTCACCTAAAATTCTTCTCTGATGGTTTTTCAGCTTCCCTTGTAAAAATTACCACATTTAACCATTACATGAATAAGCACTATATGTTGGGTAACTGAAGTACAGTTAGTAATAGGAATTTCAAAACCAGTCTGGGTTGCTTTCACTCTGTTTCCATGAAATTTAAAAGGATGGCACCAGAAACACAAAACGGCCAATGCTTTGTGTTTTAAAAACATGTCATTTAATCACCCACCAGACAGCAAATACGGCGGAGAAAGTCCTAACTAGAACTATGCAAACTATTTAAAACACAGTCCAGACACAGTGTCAAGTTATCTGGTTTCAGGCGTTATTTCAGTTTGAACCATTCCATGTGTTCTTTAACAAACTGACAGCGGTGTGAAAACATACATCCTATTTCCAGGCTGATCTCTGACTCTCTTATGAAAGCCATAGAAAACAGAAATATACTTTCCACTTTTTTTTTTTTTTTGGTGTGCTATTTCTGCCTCCATGACGTTTAACTTTAAACCCTTCGAGTCAGGGACAATTTTTGTTGTTTGCCAGTAGTAGTATTCTGATTTTATTTCTTCCTTTTGGACATTTGATTAAATTATGCACAATCCAGATTAACAAGCTTTGTGAACATCCCATTAGAAAAAGAATCAAGGTGTGATGGAAAGAACTGCGTGAGTTTATTTTGGGGTTGAATTTATTTTTAGTGGGTTGGGGGTTTTGCTTGATTTTTTTGTTTGTTTGGTTTTATTTTTTAATTCTGTTTTGGTTTTTATGATTTTTTTTTTCTGACTGTGGAGTTTGTGTTGTTCTGTTATGTTTTGTTTTTTTAAAATCAGACTGTCTGACTCAACTCTCACTGGTCAAATGGGTTCTCATAAAATGACCTTATTCTTCAATGAAGGTAAAATATTAAGATCTTTCTGATCTTAAGAGTGGAATTCCCTAAACTGCAGGGAGAAGCCTGCTTCATCAGAGTTACCTAGTAGCTTTCTGTTTCACTTGATGCAGGTTGATGGCATCTAGGAAAGGAATGCTATCTTGGCTGTTCTGGTACTTCTGGTGTGTCAGGGATAATCGCAACGGAGAATGAACATAGTCTTCTTTCATTCTTCAGCAATGACACATCTAAGTCTTGGTTCATAAACAATAATGCCTGTCCTCAGTATTTGCCCTTTTATTTTCCTTTTTATTGAAACACTTGGTTAGCATTATATCCTTTCTTCTTCCTCTGTTGGAATAATCTATGTGTCCTGATTATTCTTTAATCCCTCTATTTTAATTTTTTTTTTCTCTTCCTTAATTTGTTCTCTGTTTTAGAGGGTGGTACTGCAGGCTTTCAGGATCTTGTGATAGCTAAAATATTTACTGTACAATTATGAAGTTTTCCAGCATGACTGAAAAGGAGAGATGTATTTTAATATTCTAGTTTTTCCTGTGCAGCCAACTGATTTTTCTGAGCTTAGCTCCGTGGCAGAGAAATGACTGTGTCATTTCTGTCTTAGAAACCAAAGCAGGAAAACCAAGGACCTCCCAGAAATTAAGAACTGAAAACACACTCCTTTGGCACATGTGCAAGAGGAGAAATTATTTGCTGCATCCTTGACTGCGTACATAGCTAAAACGATTGCAGATTCTTCTTCTCCAGTCCACAGCCTGGAAAGATGAAAGCGTCTCACTTCAGAAAGAAGGCATTGTACTGCCACAGCATCTCCAAAAGGAGGGTGGAGGCATACGCTCACTTACCAAGTTGAGTAAGACTTGTCATGTGCAGTAGGAACAGACGAACTGGGGCTTGCGTTCAGCAGCTTGCAACTGTACTTTCATCCAAGACTACGCTGGAGGGAGTTCAGTTGAAATAGCTCTTGAAAATACAGACATCTCCCAAACTACTTGTTTAAAATCCACCTCCAGTAAAATTCACTCTCTGCAGCTCCCATCATCTCTTCTATCTGGAGCTGCATTATGTCCTCCTTGCCTCCAAGTATCTCACTGGGCATCACCGGTGGTGCGTCGTCAAGAGCAAGAGAACGCTGTCTTGTGTATTGCCGCTGGGGAGCCCAGCACCTCACAAAGGCACTGTTTACAGCCTGCTCGTGGATTGAGGGCTTCTTTTGTGATGCTCGGAGCTAAAATCTTCCTCAATTTTAATGAACTATGAGATTCTGTAGGATGAAGTTGATGCTCATATGTCAGTATCTTCTCTTATCTAAACTCAATTCACTGATAACGATGGTGGAATCAAATAGCAGAATTCCCATTAATTAATGTACCCGTCCTCACCCTGACCTTAGCATCTTTATCCTAGAATGCTGAACAGGGTGTTGACAAATTCAGCAGTCAGGCTTTTGTACTGAATAACTGCACTGAAACCCTTGACAAGAATTCCTCAAAGTGTGGAGAGGAAGGGGTAGAACTTTATGTGCAGCATATGAAAATCAGCTTTTTGTAACAGTTAATTCTGGAAAGTTTCAGCCTTAATGTAAGGCTGCCATAGAGCGGTGAGTTTGTTTATTCTTCACACATTAAATTCTATTGCAAGTTATGCAAGGGTGGTCAAAAAATTTTCCGACAGCAAGTTTTTCCATCACAAAATGGCAATTCATTGAATTACAATATGTGCTGGGACAGGGTTGAATGGTTAAGACATGGCTTTCTGTGCTCCTCTTTTCTCAGAGGAAGTAGCCCTTGAGATCCCGATGTCAGGCTGCTGTTACAGCAGGCTCTGCGCTCAGCAAGCATTTCCAATCTTCATTCTCCCACTCCCTCTTCCCCCTCCACTGAAATTGTGCTCCCTGTTCACAATATTGCTGAGCTGTCAGTAATGATAAATGATGTGCCTTTCTTTAAATTTCCTTTCTGCTCAGTACTAGATATTGGCTGGCTTGGATGTGTGTTCTGGGTGGATAAATTACTTTGGCAAGTCATAGAGAATTTATGCACATGGCAACAGATGTACCTTACGTGGTAGAATTTTTCTTTGTTGTTCTAATTGTGTAACGTCATTTTTACCTGAGGCAATTATATATTCATGAACAAAGATCTGGTTGCTGGTTTGTGGGATTACGGGGGGTTTGTTATTGGGGTTTTTTTGTGGCGTGGGTTTTTTTTTTGGTGTGAAATACAAACCTTTGTGCTGAAAGACATTTTGGTCTCAAACCCTGTTATAGGCCAAAGTAGAACTGGGCTGTTACTCAGCCGGACATCACCCTTTACCAAGCATCGATCTCTTCACATGCATGACTTGTGTTGTCAATTGGATCTTCAGAGGTTCGGAGAACAGAGGCTGGGCTTTGTTTCTTAATGAGGATTGCTGTTGTTTGGTAAAGGTAGCTGTACACAACATTTGGGAGGAATTTAACATGTGTGGAACCAGGCTGCACTAGAGATGAAAAAGGTTTTGTTTTTAATTCAGAAAGTAGTCTGCCTTTGATAGTCAGAGGAACTATTCCCACTTCATACCATCTTTGCGGTATGTTTTTCATTGTTTCAAAGGAGCTGTGAAAATGAAGCTTCACATAAAAAACCAAATTAATTTCAGGCTTTTGAGCCCCTGTCCCCTGTAAAGTTAAAAGATTCATGGCAAAAAAGTGCTGAGCTTATACGAGCAAATAGAGGGGATAACCCCTAAAGGTTGGCTGTGTATTCATGGATACATCTGTTCAGCCTGCATCTTCAGGGTGTTCTGAAAATTATTTCCATGTACTACTACTACATGGACTTACACTTTCAGGCCTGAGTGTCACCTAGCTTTAAGGTAGTACATGAGATTGCTAGTGGTCAAAAAAATGTTGCAGTGGTGCTGTGGTTTACCTGAGCAACAGTAAGAATTAAGTGTACGAACTACTTTGACTCCTTTTCTGTGTTTTCTTCTCAGTGTCTGAATTTTATGAATCTGTTACAGTTTTAAGTCCTTCCTTAACGCAGTCCCTGCCCTACGTCAGGACTGGAGGAAAGCTCCTCTCCTGCTCAGAGACGCGGAGCAGGCCCAGCTGTCATCTGGCCGCTGGAGATACCCCAGAGTAACAAGACAGGATTCCTTCTCGTCAAAGCGTTCAGACGGAAAGAGGGAATTTCACGAGGTAAAAGAGACTGTGAGCAGCCGCTGCCGGGTGCTGGAGGCTTGCGAGGCCCCCAGGGCTGTCTGAGGAGTTTCCAGGCCCGGCCCGGCCCCGTCCGGCAGGTGGCCGTTCTCGGGAGCAGGGCGCTGCCGGTGGACCCCGTGGCCCGTTCGGCCGGCGGCAGCACTCAGTGCCGGTGCCGCGACTCTGAGAGGCGCGAGGCTCCCAGAGTGCCTGAAGGGGCTCCGTGCCCCACGTCCACAAGGGAAGCG
>NW_010186369.1:42752-48342 GCF_000695765.1 Mesitornis unicolor | reverse complement strand
GTGCAGGTGAAGCCTCAGCCCCGCGAAGCACCGCAGGTGTCTGAGGCGGGAGGGCGTCCCAGGGGCCTTTGCGGGGCACCCTTCACAGGGAGCTATGTGGAGAAGTTGGGGAACAAGGGGTACCAGTTGGACCAGGATAGCTTTCATCTTGATATAATAAAGCAGTTTTTTACAGAGAGAGCAGAATACCTGGGATATCCTGTGGTACGCTCTGAGGAGGGTTGTGTGGGAGCAGATAGCAAAGAGAGCAACTGAACTGTAATCCTTGGCTTCGGCTGACCTGCTGACACGTTCTGTTGCTTTATTTGTACTTTGTTTATAGCATGTTTTAATTTGTTAGTTTATTGCACGCTTTCATGCAGCTAACTCCAAGAATCCTTTTTGGATAAAGCTTCTGCTCTTTCAGTTAGGATTCTGTTGTATTTGATATTTGAGCTAATCACCTTAACAGATAATTGTAATAATTCTTAAAGGATCATAAACAGATATTTTGTTACAACTTGTGATTGATTGGGACTTCCAAAAACTATTACGTTTTCTAAATCCTGAAAGAATACAGGAAGCATGTCTGACACTGAGGTTGTGAAGATGGAGAAGGGAATAAAATCTGGGACTATTTCTTCAGTCCATTGTGTATATTTTGGACACTTGCTGGGCTAAAATAATGGCTATGTTGTGGCTAAAATGGCTGTTTTGGTTAAATGCAAACTGTTCCTCTCAGTAATTTCCACAGCAGTTTGAGACACACCATTGGTACTGGCCTTGAGCACGGGCATGTAAAGTCCTGGGAAACAGTTGCACTCAGGGCTCTGGCACAAACTCGCCAGGAAAAGGTGTTGCCCTCTGTGTCCATCTCCTAGTGTGAGATTACTTCTTAAGGACCTTATACCTTTGCTGTCCAAGCCCTTGAAGAAATGCTCTGCAAAACAGAAAGCTGCTTGAGCATCTCCCTGCAGGTACCCAAAAAAGCAAAAGCTCTGTCCATGCATTGCAAGTGACAGCAGTTTCTGACTTTTTTTATGTTTCATTTTCCCAGTAAATACTCCATGCAAATAGAAGGCATTGTGCAAACATATTTCTGATTGAGTAGTATTTCTGTTACACCAGGATAGCACGTGCCCATAGCTTGCCACCTCCTGAAATCCACAAGAATTGAGGCAACGCAGTTTTTGATTCAAACAGTAAATCCCAACTGCTATAAATCCTTCCCTGCAACTCCCCTCCCCTGAATATCAGTACTGTAAATAAGTGGCTGGTCTAAAAAAGAGTAGGTGGTGCATAATATTAAAAACAGTAGCTTGTTGAGAGAAGCTGTTTGAAAAGATTCTGAGTACCACATAATAAAGGTACTATCAGCAAATACCAGACTAGCATCTCAGCTTGCTTTACTGGGCTGTGAGTTATTGCTGTGGTCAATAGATCTCTTTTCTGTGGCATTCTGCTTATGTAGGTGATAAATCTTGCAGTCTTAGGGAATAGGGTCAGGCTTCTGCTACTCTGCCCCATTATTTTTCTCCTACATCATTTAGAAAACTGCTGGACTGGACCATTTTTGGTGCAGCGACTTTTTGTTCAGCTACATAGTAAATTTTATTGTGCATATTAGATTTCAGCTCAGACCACATTTTAAACTCCATCTTGATAGAAGGTGAAAGTGAAATAAAAACTTAAGCAAAAGAGCAAATAAACAGTAGAGAAGTAGAAAACAAATGCATCTTTTTATTAAATTTTTAGATGCAAAATACAAAAAGATAAAATTTTGGTTTTGATCATAAGGGTTTGTTTTTTAAAAAATGTTTTTCAGATCTGAGGAATGAATAATCTAGTAGTACTGGCAGTCATTCAGAGAATTTTTCAGTAATTCTGTAAGCTCTGGGAATATTTTAAGCAATGAGTGGTTTGAAATTCTTGCTGTTAAAAGAGAAGCAACATAAGTTGATGTTAGGTAATGATGGACAAAGCATTTGAAGCTTTCATGATTTTGGTGCCACCTCAGTACGGCCACCTGCCAGGAATTGCAGCTTGCACTCTGCTCCTGTGTATGCTGGCTCTGTTCCCTCATTTTCCTGGAGAAGGAGGGATGCGCTGCTGCCCTGTGGGAGCAAGTAGTGGGAAGAGGAGGGGAAGAAGGAATGTGGCTTGCTTTTAGCTCTGCTGTCAGTGAGCAGAAAAGAACCTTCAGTTTTGTTGTCCACGTTCAGGCAAAGGGACAGGACAGGGACACAGTGGAGTCAAGTTGAGCAGTGAACCGTGGAGCACAGGATGATATCACAGACATCTCCAAGAAGCATTAGCACTTGGTGGTTTTAGCATCTTGTGCTGTATCAATAATTGAGTTACATACCTGATACCATAATAAAATGTCACAGTCCAAAGTGTATGAGGTGTGTGGGCAAATGTCCTTATTATTTATTTATTCATTAGGCCGTATATGCTGCAGCAGAATGCTAAATTGCATTTATGAGAGTTTGAGAAAGCAAGGGCTTTTATTTCCAACTTTTAAGTCTGAAGAGTACATAAGGACAGTGTTCAAACACATGAGAAGCTGCTAGAACTGTATTCTACTTGAATGGCAAAGTAGTAAATTTTTGCAAGAAAGAATCAGCCCACCTGTTAGGGAAAATCCCCTAATGTTAAGGATAAAGAAGCAATGGATCACAGATTATCCATCCGCAGAGGTTCTTAAGGAAAAGGAAGTGTCAGGGAAGAATGGTGTGCTTGCAGGACCTCAGGATGTCCCATCAAACCCTGTTTTTCTTTCTATAATGCAGTGCCTGCAATGTCCCGTATGTGGTCTATATGGAAACTTTCTATGTGCAAGGACTTTATGTGATTGCTATTTCTTAACATTTTTTCTGCCACTGGAATGGAAAGGTAACAAATGATGCACCCTTATACTTTCATAGCATCAGGCTAGGCAATGTGCAGCAGTCTCTTGTGTTTTGGGCTTTGGCTGACCATACTAAAAAAAAATTAAAAAATATTGTTCCCCAACTGTTGCAGTGCAAAGACTGCATAATAGCTAGCTTCTGTGTGCTAATCTGAAGTAAAAGTCTTAGCCGTGAAAACAGCTACCCAACCAGAAAATAGAGGAGTACATTAAGCTACTCTAACCTAGTTTTCATTTATTTTTAAATTGAATACACAACATATAAAGAACAAAATTTTCTCAATACACAAAAATGGTTTGGTACTTCAGGGTCTAATACAAGAAGAGACGAAAAAACAACATGGCTTACTGTAGCATCGTTAAAAGGCAGAGTAGCTCTGGTAGTATTATAGAGAAATAGAAATGGGTCTGAGTAATGAAGTGGCCTTCACCAGCTTTGGAAATGTACCGTAGCATAAATATTGCTTAAATCTCTATCAAATTGATGGTCTTTACACGCAGAAGCCATGCTTTGTTTCTAAGAGCTATGCAGATAAGTTACACTTGTTTTCCTATAGGAATCATTAAGCACTTGCCATATAGAGTTGTAACCACAGGTAGTAAGAAATTAAAATACCGTGAACTGTATTGCCGCTACCTAAAGCTGCTTCATCCACTGGTGCTTTTAGCCACGTGTCAAAATGTGGTCAGCTTTATAGCAGTAACATTTACTTTGTGGTCCTAACTCAACACCAGTTTCAGAAATATCCAGTTTCTCCTGGGAGCTTGAAGATTAAAATGGCTGTAAGATTTATTTCCCAAACTGTTGGATATTTTGCCTTGTGTCTTTTGAATAAATCTTTGCAATACACTTTTCTTTGTATTTCATTCCGCATGCAAATCCAAGCCCTTCTCATTTTCTCCCCCCCTTTAGCTCAGTTGTCTCCTGAAGTGTTCTTCATACATGTATGACTTGCTACCACTTCATCCAGCACCTTCTGTTTTTCAAAAAGATCCCAGTTTGGAAGACAGGAGACACATAACATCACTGTCATCTTGTCACAGTCACTTATAGGAGGAAAAAGAAGCTATTGTGGAAGTAATACTTAGTCTGTGAAAAATGTACTTAGCTTATTCACATGTGCAGTGAGGAGCTGGGATGTACTGGCACATGCTCAAGGCATGTGAAATCTTTGGCTAGTTCATCTGTCAAACTCAAGCGAGTCACCACCAAGTTTCATAGGCATATATCTTGTTCTGCCCATTAAATCAGCTCAGTCTAGGATGTTGCGCTCACTGTAGCACAGAGCCATGGAAATTAGAGTTGTCATTATTATTGGAAAGTATCTAACTAGAAACAAATCAGAATTGTAACAACAAGGCTTATTAACTGTTGAGACATAGCTATTACTTAATATAGCTAGTAGTTTTTTCTGTCTTTATAGATGGCATGTTTTAATCAAACACAAGTTATTAAGCTGCAGTGCATGAGTAACTGGTAAAAAACTATTTGGCCTGCCTTATGAAAAGTCAGACTAGATAGTCTCATGATCTCTTTTGGTCTTAACAGCTATGAATCTTGTCCTAGAGTTTATTGTCATTTTCCCAGAAGGCTGCAAGCTGTGAAGAGACGTGGAGTCAGGAAAACTTGAGGGGGATTGTCTTGTAGTTTTGACATCTGCTCCTGTGAAATCCACTGGTAACTTGCTAAAAAAACCAAGTCCTTTTGACTTAAACTTCCATGCAGTATCGTCACTCCTTAAACATGGACTTAGATTTAGCCCCTCACTGTAGCTGGGCATGACTGTGGCCTCTTTCTGACCTAAAAGTCCGTCCATACGCCATATGCAGTTGCAAAATTGTCAGAAATGACAAAACCTGGAGATTACTCTGGATAGGGCCCTGGAAAGATTAGGCATATCACTAGCCCCACTCTTAATGGATCTGGCATGTAATTGGAAGATGATTTCTCTTTTAACTGCCTCTTACCTTGATTGGCAGATAATATCATCACTTTGACTGGTAGTCCCCAGTCAATCATGCATCATACTGTAATGCAGATTTCCCTTGATTCCCAGAAGACTGTACTAGACTCCGAGAGTCCCTTGCCAGAGGCTTTACATACTACTGTTCTTCTCTGTGACGGATAATTCACCATTTTATTTTTTGGCTTTTCTTTGCTTTCAGAACTGGTTCTCTGTTCTCCGTGGTTCTTCCCTAAGCAGGCAGGACTAAAGTGAAGACACAAAAAAAGCTCCTTAAAGTTTTTCAATAACATTGATAATTGATTCTCAAATAAGAAGACCTTGCAATTTATTGTATGCAGCAATGGACCAACTGTTGAAAAAGATACATTTCTAAATGTTGAGCATTTCAAGTGCAAGTATATATAAAATTCTCAGAGAATTTCTGCCTGAGAATGTCATCATATGATATAAAGAATTTCAGATGCTTTGCATCTTTGCATCAGGTTTGTATCCTGAATGACATGGCTGATGTACTGGCTTATTCATTTTTCCTCGACTCAAAAAACATGAGCCAAAAGCTCACAGAAAAGTAAGGTGCCTTTTGTTTGATGGAACTGCACAGTCCTGTAAGGACAAAAACTACAACAAATACAAAAGGCAAGAAATAAAAACACTTGGTTATATTAACTAGATCACTTCTGCCTGTTTCAGATGTTTTGTCAGTCCAGACTGACCTCCTGGTATTACCTAAGAG
>NW_010186369.1:24744-42721 GCF_000695765.1 Mesitornis unicolor | reverse complement strand
GGAATGCTGTCAAATAGTATCAGCCAGTTATTGGACAATACAGGGAATCAGATTGCCTGATATAATCATAGGTGGCAATGGAATAGTAGTGACTCCTTGATCATGTGTTGGATTATAATGGACATATTGAGAACAGAGGGTTGGTTTATTTTCCTAAAATCTGATCACTTTTCTAATTGTATAATATAAATTGTGGAATAATTACTTTTCCTAGTGTTTTCCTTCTAAAAAATATTTCAATTAATTGGTTTATGTGAATATACTAGTGAACAAACCAGGCACATTTAAAGCACATCTAAGAAAACAAATTTCCAGTATCATGAAATCCTATTAAGAAAGTGATTTAACTGAAAGCAAAACTAATTATGCTAGTCCTTGGTCTACTTATAATGCTGAGACTTCAATATAGTTATATGCTAAAGCTAGTTCCTGAAAGATCCTGATCTTCATTTTGACATTTGGTGAATGAAATTCTTCTGGAGTGGAAAGGTGTAAAAAAGGTGTGTTATTCCTTTTCCAAAGTGCTTTAACATCCTCATTCTTTACGTAGCAACGGAAATTTGGTTATTGGTCTATATGTCACTTTTAGCTACCTGCTCTGACTTTGGAAAGCAAAGAATGCTTATAAGATAAATAGAGCACTTCTGCTTGTCTTGAGGCTACTTTAGTTTCTCCAGAGAACACCTGCATCTAAATGATGGCCAGATATTGCCAGGACACTTTGGTTTTTTTGTTTCCTACCTCTGCCTTAGACTATGAAAATACTCTTAAAGTGAATAAATGATTTTGACCTAGAAATTGATGAATTTGTTCTGTTGATTTAAGTCAAATTATATCGTTTTTTGTACAGAATTTTACTCTTTTTAGTATTTTTTATAGTCCTTGGTCTCATGTGCTAGCTCTCTTTTCCTTTGAAAGCATTTCTAAGAGATCATTTGTGTTGTTTCTCCTCAGGAAGTGTGCAAGCTGCCTCGCAAAGTAGCATTTGAAAAATAAAATGAATATTATTTGTTTTATTCACTGAACAGACCAGATGCAAACATGGAACATGAATGTGAGGCCACGTGAATGAGCTAGTCTTACACTGAGAGCATCAGAAAATGCACCATGGGCCAACCGACACTTTGTTTTTCATGGCAGCCAGTACTCAACTCGTTGGTTTCTTTGTTAGGGCAGGCTTCAATAAGCTTTTTCAGCTCAAGAACACCGAGGGCAGGAAGTTTCTTGATACTGTGCTTCAGTTTCCTAAAAGGTCCTATTTGGTTAAAAACATGCAGTTAAAATGTCCCCTTCTGCAAGTCTGTACAGAAATAATGAGGCATTTATGTGTGTATTAATTATAGATTGAAACTATATCTCAGATGGGAAAGGGCCTTTCTTGTCATAATACAGCCTGTAGGCTACTAAGCTCATCTCAGAGGTACAGTAAAGCAGAAAAACACTTTACTTTCGTATATGGACACTGTATTCAGTCAGTAATTAGTGGCATTTTTCTGTTTGTTATAGGTTTATGGTGATATAACAGATAGTGTATAGGTGTGAAGATTACCAGCTCATTGGTAAAGTAAAAAGACCACAAATGAAACATTGGAACAAATAGCTTGGCGTATGTAAAAATACAAGGTGGCTTTGTTGTTCTTCTAGCCTGCTACTTTCTTTGCAGATACAGTGCAGCTGCAGTAGTGTGGTAGTATAATAAGATGATTAAAGTTGTATAATCTAACCATTAGAAGAAAAATTCTTAAAGCATTTTCGTATTCCTCATCCTTTCCTTCATATATATGTTTAATATTTCATCAAAAAGAGTAACAAAAATTTCTTATTATAAATGAAAAAGGAGTAAGGAATGAAGTTAGCCTTTTTCAACTGTCTAGAGTAAAAACTCTGTGTTTCAAGCCCTTTTTGAAGTTGGATCTTTCAAAATCTAATCTTACGAGTGCTACTCTCTGTTAATTGGGTAGCTGCATAGGTATCTACCTATGCAGTGGCAGGCAATATATGAGAGAATTATAGGAAGAAGCAGATAGTGGATAAACCAGTAAACTTTTTGGATTCTGAACATTGCAGATGAAAATCCCTCTGTTTGCCTCTCATTGCCTGCTTTTAATGTTTGATTTCTTTATCAGTAAGCTATTTGTGTGCAGGAGATAAAAAAATTATCATAATACAAACAATACTTGGTTTTTCTACTTATCAAATAAATAAATATTAAGACAGATTGGTCTTAACCTAGCAGAATCTGTTCCCACTGAATTACAATACAGTATAGTAGAGGGAAAGGCCAAACTGTGTTAGTGAACTACAAAGAGTGATCTCTAGAGTAAGTCAGACTCTAGGGAATCTGGTTTATGAAAACAGAGCCTTACCTTTGGTATGTCCTACCTCACCACCTGGTTTCTGATTTAGTGAATGTGTCTAGTTTTCATCAAACATGAGAACAGCTAGAAGATTTGCACAAAGAACGATATGCCCTGTTCACTTTACAAAGTAATACAATTCTTGACAATGTCTCACTTCTTAGCATGGGTATTCTACGAAGAGGTGTAATGCAATACTATGTCACAGCATGTGTGGCAGAGTATTCTGCTTGTTAGGGGCTGTCTTCACACCATTAATGTTATTTTTCAAATTATATAAGCCAAGTAGCTGGTCATTTCTATGTAGAAGATAATAGAACAGTATGAACTTAACTAGAAAGAGCCTGAGAATGCAAAACTTCCTTTCTAATGGATGTTACGACTAGTCTTTTTTCTGCCCACATAAATAAAATATCCCCTTCTCTTAGTCTAGGCTGTGTAAGTGTGGAGAAGTTGAATGCCAAATTGGGGAAAAACTGGGCTGCACCTTTAAGAAATAGAGTTAGTATTGTGTTAGACTCCAGATGCTCTTTATCATATAATCGTTATCATAAAAAGTCTTAATGTAAAAGATCCTGATAGAGTCCCACAGTGTCTCAGGAGCAACCTGGATTGGCCTTTGCATTTAAATTAGAGAATAATTAGATCCAGGAGGAGAAAAAAATGGTGAAGTGCATTCTGCTTTTCTCTTCTAAGAGAAACACACACACAGTCCCAAAACTATTAAGAAGGCATTGTGAGAACATGGAATACATTTAACACTGTGGAATGAAAACTATTTATTTTATCATCCATAACAGTATGAAAGTAAGTGTTGCATTGTCCTTCATCTGTTCACAAGCTCTCTTGAACAGTTGAGTCAGTTAAAAAAGAAATTGATATGAAAAAGGGCAAAAAACACCAACAAAAAGTAGCCTTGCTGCCAATGTCTTCAGGAAGTAGCATAAGAAGGCATAAGCAAAGTTCCTGAGTTTTCTTAGGAAAAATAGTAATGCTGCCCACCAAGGAAAGTAGCATTACAGTGACAGGTTTTGTGATATAAGTTCTCAGTTCAAGCCTTTTATGTATGGAGAACTGGCTATTTGCAATCAAGGTAAGGATGTATTGCTTTGTACAACCATGTTTGAGATTACAGAGAGTATGTGTTAATTTGCAATGGTTTTGACAGATTATTTTTTTAAATATTTTGTTATCTTTGAGACCTTAAGCATTGCTTGAAGCCAACAGAAAAAACCCATTATAGTTGTTGAGGTTTCTCCATGATTCCTTACAAAATCGTGTTTTTTGCTAGTCTTACCTAAGGTCCCGCTAGTCCCTATTGCCCTGTCACTCCTGTCGGACATGCCTGCTGCACAGGGACCTCGTGAGGAAAGGGGCTAAGAAGTGGACTGTGACAGAAGAGTTTTAAGCCCTGCTCTCTCCTGGCATTGACTCCTGTAATGGGTGCCTGACACGCTGAAGCAGAATCTCTCCAAATCCATGGCTCTGCCTTAACAGAAAGTGTGCTGGACTGAAGCACAGTTTTTCTGGTTTTCCTCAAAAGCCAGGACATTACGTCATACTTGCATGAGGGCAAGTGCTTAAGAGCTTGATGGGGCATAAAGGATTGCTCTTTACAACAGTTTTTCAAGGAATTTTTGCTGGACCCCTATATTACCCTATATTTGCTGGTATATAGACCCAGCAAATTCCTAGCAACCACAGTTGTATTAAAAACAAAATGCAGCTCACACATCCCCAAGCATGGTTCACAGTTCGGTATCTGTTTCAGTACTGGTCCTTGGAGAATCTGCTCAGCCATTCTTGAGGAAGGAGTTAAAGGAGAGACACTTAAATATTTATGGCATCTTAAAGCATGGAAAAATCACTGCCTATATCACCATCTGTATCCTGCTTCAAGGAAGCAAAACACAGAATCACAATACAGCATTGCACATTTTGTGCAGTAACAAGTATTGCAAGAGTTTGTATTCCGTGAAGCTGGAACTAAGGGCTAATGCAGAGGTTGTTACCATCGTGTTTTGTAAATCTGTCTCTGTTGTGTTCTTTTAGAAGTGCCAGTACTTTTAGATATTCACTGGCTTTCCTGAAGGTTGGGAAATAGTTTGGTGTAGTCATCTGGAGCTGAAATATTTCCTATTACTTGCCTGTAAGAGATTTATTTAGACATCCGCACTGTAGTGAGAAAATAGCTTGTGTATGTGCCCTTAAAAAAGCAGTCCACAGAGAATATACCTATCTTTGTGTGACAGATAAATAGTTCCATTAAGATGAAGTTGAGGTTAACCTTGTATTATAATGTTTTTGTTATTCAAGCTATGGTTTAAGCCAAGCAAACTCCTGAAAACCTCTTGAGGATGGAAAAGTTCTTATCCAGATGCAATTTTTTGTTTACAGGATGATCTAGTATCTCCTGGCTTGCAAGGGGCTTCTAGCATAAGCACGTGAGACAGACCATGCAAGATGACCCTGCAAATAGCTGTTCTGCTTGGTATGGTGGAGTTCAGGGGGAAAGTGAAACGGGTCCTCGGGCTGCCCTGTGGACAGTGCTGACACCTCTTGTGTATTCTCTGGACTGCTGGGGCTGTGTTTTAAATCCTGAAGTTGAGCCTTCTCCCTCTGTTTAATTTTATTACATTTTTATAGTGGCTTACATTAACAAGGAGCATTGTAAGAAGTGGCTATGCCTCCTGTGTTTAGCAACACTTTATTGGGGTTGATAGAAGCTTTCATTTTAAACACATTTCTATAAAGTGGAAAAAGTCTGGAACACCATATTTGGCAGTTTCCTTTCATGCTACCATTTTGTTCCAAATGAAATATGACAATACAATAGTTGCAGTAATTACAGTAATTGACTTCAGAGAGTTCAAGATGATCATGTAATTAGCCGCTTTATGGGAGAGAGATCGCCACCATCTCCCTATTTCCACGCTTCTGTGGTCTCCAGAGGTATTTTACACAGGACTGCAAACCAAAGCACATCTACCTGAATTCTGAATACAGGTCACAAGGCTCATTTGGGAATTTAAAAACAAAATCAAACTACCATAAGGAAGAAATGCGTTGCCTTTTTTCCTAACTAGGAAAAGTTGTCATGTTGGTACTCTTGCAGAGGCAGCGCATGATGAGAAGTTGTAATTGGCAGAGAGATAATTCATTTAAAAATGTCTCTTTTACTAAGGAATTGCAGGTAATTTCAAGAGAATAAATTAGATGCCATAAAGGATCTTTACTGATGTCTTTTCAAACTTCTGTGGGAGAAGGAGAGGGCAAATAGTCTATTGAGAATTTTTATATAAGCTATGAATGAAACACATAAAGGCTCTAATTGTTAGGAAGCCACTGTGCTCTAAACGGTTCACATATAATAGGATCATTTCTATGCAGCTTCAGTAGAACGTTCTTCCATTTTCTGGGAAACAGACTTGTGGCATGGCAGACGTTTTGTGTTTCTTTACCTAAAAAATAATTTTGCAAAGAAAGATCATAACAGAAACCAACTTCTATCAGATTTAGCCAATTGATGACTACTTGTAAAAGGAAAATAGGTACCTCCGATACAAGCAATAGTAGTAAATCTTTAATTTTGGAAAAGCTAAATAGAGAAGATATGTCAAAATAAGATTATTACTGATGTACACAGCTTTGGAAGCTCAAGACAGAATGAAATTTTCCTTTTCACCTTTTGTGTACTATTTCAAAAACAAGTAGACATCAAAGCTGGAAAACTTCAAAATATACAATTAATCACTGAAAGGACAATATAGACACCTAAATCAAAGTGTGGGATAGAGTCAGGTCTTTTAGTCAAAACTAACTAATGTCTAAACGTCACAGAAAAGATGTTCTGAGCTATAAATTCTAATTAAAATCCCTCTGTTGTTTACACACAGGGTTGTACTTCATTAGGATCTGCAGTAAAGTTAGATTATCACCTTCATCCTTGGAGATGTTCAAAATGTAACTGGAAGAAAGCTGAGGAATGTTATCCAACAGTGAAGTTAGCCCTCCTTTGAGCAGGAGGTTGGACCATAATGGCTTCTTGTCTGAGTTGTATTATGATCCTACGGTTAACTTTAGTATCCTCTTAATTCAAGATAGCAACTGAATTCAGACTTGAGGGTAGTGGGCATTAATCACTTTTGTGATCCATGATAACTGATCAGGTAATCCTGAGGCAGCCCACTTGCGAAGTGCAATGTGTTACAATAACCGCTCGAAGCTCTAGCTTGTAAATGTCCACACTGGGATTGCTCCATGTTCAGAGAGACATTCCTTGCACTAGGTGACACTTGAACTGCCGCCTTACTGTTTGATGTGGCCATGGGGAAAAAATTAGGTGTGGAAAGGAAAGATGGAAACTTCCCTGCTTCTAGGTAGGAAGCAGTAGATTGGATGATGGCCATGGCTGTTTTAGCACATAGGGGCACCTCACTGCTAGAAGTTGCTACTTAGTGTTCATGCACACACTGAGACCAGCTTGTTCTTTCCACAAACAAGAAAAACAGTCATTTTACAGTGTGCATTTGTTAGAAGAGATCATAAGAATCCCGATTCTGATGGATCTACCTCACTATCTGTGAACCAGTTTTGCTTTCAGATCATGCAGTATGAATTAGCACTTGAGTTTCATAGGGTTTAAAGGGATTGAAATTATAGCAAAGGCAAAATTCCTATATGAAATATGTAGCAGAGCAGATAGCTACGCAAGAACATCCACAACTTTTAAAAAGCTGCACCTCCAGAGTTAGAGAATTAAAAGTGAAATCCTCTTCAAAGTGTTAAATGGTCTGAAGCCTGTACTAAATAACCTCTCAAGGGACTGCCAAAAAGAAATAAAAAAGTAGTCTCTTAAGGGAGGGAGGTTGATCTTCTCCTGCATGTTATTTAATGTTGCACTTGCCTTCCCTGATGCTTTAAGTTTAAAGTTACAATGATGCCTTGATCTGCTGATGAGGATTTTGATGATGTGTTAGCTGTGAACAACTACAAGTGAACATTTTTCAGATGGAGTTTCAAATGGAGAGCTGTGCAGTACAAGAACAGGAAAACAACATTCTTTGGTCATATTAACCCTTTCAATAAATTAACACAGCTATTGCCTAAATAGTCTTTTCTTGTAAGTGTTGTAAATGATCTGCAATTCAAACATCGTTATTTCTCAACTACCTGGGAGTTAGTGACTTTTTTTTTCCTCCTTGCTTCTGCTGTGGGTACATAACTTAAAGATTATTTTTTTCTTTAGCTGTTTTCCTGACTCTGTTCTTTCTGTGTGTAAAGGAATTGTTTTTATCAGACCGGGTTTATCACTGTTGAGAGAGCATGTGGCTGTTATGTCAGGATCAACCATTCCCATGTCAAGGCTGCCTTTTTATTTCATTATAAATCATAGTACCACATAAACCAAAATTATTATTTAAATAACTTCTTTTGCAAAGCCCATTGTCCTCCACAATAGTTCTGTTTCAGTTTGTTGTTTTTCTTTTTTTTTTTTTAAAGGCTGTTTAAAGAAATAAGAAAAAAAATAATCCTGGCATAAAAATACTAGATAATAAATTTCCCTTTTAAAATTACGATTAAAAAAATAAAACCCTTGGCAATCTAGAGCTTCAAGCTGATACTCACTGAGTTCCTGGCAGTGTTGCTCAGTGATTTCTGGCTTTGAATGTATGAAACTCATGGGGAAAGCTACAACTACTGGCAGGATTTTCTGTAGACTGAGGGCCAGGTTCAACGTGCTCCTAACAGACTACACCTGAGTTGCAGAAATGCTTCGGTGACTAATGCATTTGTAGGTAACATTGCTCTGGTGCAAAAGCAATTGCAATCTCTGTAATGAAGTAGTGTCAGAAGCAAGTGTGTATAGGTTGTCTAGATGGGATTATGAAGCATCAAAACCAACTCCATTTAATGGAACCATTTAATCCGTGTCCTGAGTACTCCAGTGAAATCTGAAACTATGAAGCACTGTGATGTGCTGTTCCAGACAACTCTATGGGAGAGAAAGTTTCATACGTGAAAGATTTTCACTTTTCACAGTTGGCCCAGTTCTGCATTGGAGTACAACGAAAATATGCAGTTGTATTTAAAAAACCCCCAACAATACAAACAGCCTCACCTCCATCCCCTGCAGTCCTCCACCACCTCTCCCAATGTGACTTTTAAGGTTTATTGTGAGTTGCTCTCAATACAAAGTCTTTTCAAAATGAATAGTAGAAATACTTCCTTCTATCAAGCCTAAACAGGCAGCTTTGGATGTCTGCATGTTTTCTATAAGGTATTTCATGGAAGTTCAATTAATGCTTTGGTTTTGAAGGAACTTGGCATTCTGTTATAATATGACGTGAGTGAAGTTTGTCTAAGCTGCTGGTGTGGAGACATTTTGAAGGGGCAGTTTCAGGTGGATGTTCACAGGAGATGGTTTCCAGGTACATGTCACTAGGGCCAGGATTTCACCTCTGAATAGTCACAACCTGTTATCTTTGATCTGCATGCTGATGTAGGAGGGTACGCTGTACACAGAGGGCTGACTAACAAAGCAAACAGTGTCTGTCACCCCTTGTATCTAACAGTAGTTTTGATGAGAGATGATGCAGAATGGGAGTCGAGTGCTGGCCTGCTTTCATGTGTGGGAACAGGTTGGTTTTCGTGTGTGGCATAGAGCCATGGGAAGTTAAACCCCAATGAGCTTTCACATCTCCACTTGCTTTGTTTGCTTTTCATCTAAGCTTGCTACCATTACTAGGGAGAACCTTACCTCCTTGCTAACCCCGTTAACATCAAAGTAACTAATTATAGTAATGCAAATACTGTTCAGAATGACTTACTCTTTCTCAAAAGCTGTGCCCTCAAACATCCTGTTATTTTATTATATGTAATTCTGGTATGGAAGGACCCTTGAGTAGTCCTGTTGTTACTCCAAGTCCAAATAAACCAAACCAAATATTAAATTGTATTTAAATATATTAACCTCCTTAAAATATTTGGGTTGTCAATTGCTTAAAAGCTCCACAACAAGTGTTTGTTTTTCACGTACTTTCACTTTTTATCCTTTTTTGCTGTGTAGCTCATCTGCTTGAGTTTCCCCATTATTCTGGTGTTATTTTTCAGGATGAACAGGGGAGTCTAATCAACTTGAACTAAACCATTCATTATTTTACATACCCCTACGGTGTTCCTTTCTAAGCTCACACAAGTGGTTCTCACATTGCAGACAAAATATTTTTCAGCCATCTGAAAGCAGCACTGTTGGAAGGGCATTTTTCATTTGTGATAAAGTGCACAGGCTCCATGCATCCGAATTAAAACCAGCTTTCAAGGAGGTAGTTTAGCAGCACTCGCAGCTGGCAGTACAGAACCAGAGCCAGTGACAGGAGGCAGTCTGTGCAAGGCTGAAAAGGGTTAGCTTGAGTCACTTCCATTTTCTCTTTTCTGAGTGGATGAACATAGTAAACATGGTAAACTAGTTATTTCCTGTGGTTACATATTATATGCAATTATCCCACTTGTGTGAACTATTATTTTTTGTCCTCTAGGAAAGCCTACACAGCTTGCTGGGGTTTTTTGTTGGTTTGTGGTTTGTTTGGTTCCTTTGTTTGACTGGTTTGACAACACATAATGATGTGTGATCTCTGCCTTTGAGATTAGGGGTTTCCAAGCTTCAGATTCCTTCCACCCAAGAAAATGTTCGTGTGTGCTATGGCAGAAATGAGCTGGCAAATATTTTGTTCATATTCTCCAATAGTCTTGAGTCAGCCATAATGTCATTGCAAGTTCAGTATGTTTAAAAAGTTAGTTCTCTGAAGTAATCTCCAAAATCAGGTATCTAGTAATCGGATACAGTGACGTTTCTATCCACAGGCAGCACACGCTGTTGTTCTTTTTGTCACAGGAGGGAAGAATGATCAGGATGTCTTCTTGACACAGTGATTAACTGTCTACCTTGGAAGATCTCACTTTGTCTCATCTCTGGATCTTGGTTTCAGCTACTTCTTTAGGGCTTCTCCCAGAAACTCAAAAGGAACAAACCAGGCAACTAAATAACTCAGAAAATGTGGCCTCTCTAAAGTTTTTGTGTTCATATCTACAGGGATGTAATTGTTCTTTCCACAAAGTCTAAAAGCGGATTTAACCAATCCATTGACATCAGCTGAGTCTAGCAGCCTTAGCCCTTGCAGCATAACAAATGTACGGCACTACATCAAAGACACAACACTTTGCTTTGATTTTGGTTTAGCTATTTCCATATGAAACAAATGTTCAACACATAGCACATAGCTGATTGCTGAAACATGTTGATCTGTATTGCAAGCTGTGGATGAATAACAGCAATTTAAAAGAGTAGTCTTTGTCTGATTTGTTTCATGATGCAGGTGGTTGCCTTTGGAACAGTTTTATTAGGGAAAAAACCTCTCGGCAAGAAACACGTAAGGGGATTTTGTTGTGGGTTTTGTTTCGTCATTAGGCAAAATGCTCCTGCCTCTTACTTTCAGATATTCTGCTGCTGGCCTTGATATTCACTGTATGAATTGTGGCTCAGGTGGCAATGCATTTCCACAAGGAGACAAGGTGATAACTCTTCTGGCTGGTTATCGTTTTTTCAAGAATAAATCTGGAGGGATGGATGTGAAAAATATCGTTGGATCAATGGCAATACAAGCAGAAATGGTAGCCATTGCAGACAAGAGTGAGGGTTTTTTTCCCTTTATTTTGGCAAACATGGTCTTTCATGTTTGTTGTAGATTGTGCAGGGCATGAGAAGTGAAATGCAAAGGTGAAAGAAGGAAAAAGAAGCAGCAATCTCGGGAAGCTGGGTTTTGAATTACAGTGTCTCATAAAAGCTGCAATAAAGATTGGGGCTCTGGTGTAAAAACACAGGAAGGAACTGTCTCTTTCCTGAAGAGATTTTAATACTGGGTCCCAATCCTGCAAAGAATTACACCACCTCCAAACTTAATACATAAGTTATTGAAGTCATCAGAACTCCAGGACTCTGAATTGCAGTCTTTATTGCCAGAATACTACATCTGTGGAGATGAATGTCCTGTTGAAGTTAATGTGAGTTTATAGGGTAAAGGTTTAACGTTAACAGATCTTCTGGGCACAATGAAGACCAGAAAAACCAGTGTATGGACAAAAGGGCTAGAATCACAAATGAGGCAGCAAAATAGCTGGTATGATTTCATGTTAATTCCTTTTTGTCTGTCAGTAGTATCAATATTTGCTTTATCAAGCCTTTCATGCTTGAATTGCCCCATTTTGTTCCTTTACTGTGGCACGTCATTTTCTTTACCATTAGTCCTCATAACTAGACAAAAACTGGGTTTTTGCAGACTGCTCAATTTGAGGGGAAAATTGGTAATGAAGTCAGCTCTCCAGATTGCAGTACTTTACTAACAAAGCACAAATGAAAGACTACTCCCCCAAGATTTCATCATACAACACTTCACTGAAAAGTCTGTCTTTTTTATTTGCTTTTTTTCCCTGCAGGAAAGCAGTTAAATTATTTCTTCTTTATTTCTTTCTCTTTTCTTGCAATTTGTTTGATGCCGTTCTTGCATTTCTTTGATTTCTGTTATATTTAAAACAATAACCAGAAGATCTCTACCTCACTTTGTTTTAACTCCTAATGTTCCTTTTATTTTGAATTATAACAGGTTCTTGTGTTTAGCTTGAGGTTCGTATTTTTCATTAAATTTTACTTAAACAGTACTGTGTTCACTGGCACAGAGATTTGATCGAGCCTGTGTCTCTAGGCTGTACAGTTGTGGTGGCTCTCTTTGCAAAGGTGAATTCGGTGTATGCAGGTGTATTTCACATGATATGACAACCGTTAAATCTTTTAAATTCCTTCATTGACGTGTCTTGCCAATGGAGGCTGCATGTTTCATGCCTGATCAGGAATCAGTGCCTTCTGTGCTTTATTCTGGCGTCAGGGCCAGGGTACAGTAAAGGTTTCTGGGAGTGGGTACGGGCAGGATTCCCGAGACCAGGATTGTTCAGACAGGGAAATGCTTCGCATGCTCTTTCATTTCAGCGCTGTAGACCCCGTGGTGTCATCAAAGTGCATAGCAGGCTTGCAAGCAGAATTCCAGCACATGAAGGGGAAACTGAAATAATTGAGCGAAGCTGAGAACAGGAAATATATTTGATCTAAAAGTCAGTTGCCTCAGATGTGTCGATACTGGAGCCTTTTAACACAAATATCTGGGGGAAGACGGTGGAAGGCACGTCACAGGAGAGGGGAAGTCGTCAAGTGATGCCTGTAGGAGCTGCACCTGCTCTTGCCGTTAATCAGGCTTTGAAGACTGCAGGAGAGGAACTCCAGCCTCATAGCGCTGGCTTGGAGTTTGGCAATGTAAGCAGATGTTATCCTGTACCTGACAAAGAGAGGATTATGAATCTGACAAGACTGAGCATATGGGATAAAGTAATCTTATGAAAGACTGTTATCTGCTCTCCTAACTGGGAAGCAATAGTTACATTTTTAAATCTTTTTTCTTTTTTTAATCATTTTAAGCAGCTGTTGAATTTTTGAAATGAGACTCGATGTACACTGCAGTCTCTATAGCAGCTCAAAACAATGCGAAGTCAAAACTCAAAGTAAATGAATACTCTTCAAGTAGCACTTGAACTATTAGTGTGTTGCAGAGTATGACTTCTCTTTTTGCCTGTGGATTTGCAGTCTTTTTCCCCCTTTGCACAGACCTAGTTCTGCTGCTAGGAGAGAATGTGTAAAATTAACATGTAGAATGGTTCTCCGTATGCTCTGAAGTGTTACCACCGACAGGATTAACTGATCTGTGGGAGTGTTGCACTCTTAGAAAACAAGTCTGACCTCGTACCTGGAGATCTGATTCTTTCTGTTCAGGAAAGGATGGAATCTTGGGAACACAAATAGAGAAGCTGTCAAGGAGCAGGCTGGTACTTCAGGGCAACACCACCTGTGAAAGTTCAGGCTATTAACTGGCGCCTATTTTTTATCTTGTGAGGAAAAGAATAAACTTCAGATTACAAAATTCAATATAGGAACAACAAAGCATACTAAATTACTTGTCTTAGATTTAGTTGCTTTTCAAGTTTATCCATTTCTTCGTAGATCCCTTTTCATAAAACCCAGTTCTATTATTAGCCCAGTTGACTCCTGCTAATACAACTTTCATGGTAATTCTATTTTCTATGTAAAGGCCCTCAGAAACAGGCTCCACAGAATTGTTAGCCTCTTATATAGCAGAAAAGAGAGGAATACAGTTGTTGCATATCTTTCTCTTTTGGTTATGATTAATGTCTGCGCACTAAACCCTATGTCTTTTGAGTTTTTGTTTAATAGTACAATGGTTAATCTTGCAATAACTTGAATTTGTTGAGATTCTACCAAAGCAGTTCTGGATTGAAAGAGATTTGTTCAATTTTAAAACTCTTTGGCCATGGTAAACCAGGAGACCAAACTGAACATGTAAAGCTTATGTTAGCAGTAGTTCTCATACTAGGAGATGAATCTGTCTTTCAAAAACCCTTCCAATACAAATCATATCCAAGGGGTTACATTGCCAGGACCCTGAGAGCACCAACAGGCTTTAATGGCTCTAAGCATCATCACCTCTCCATCCTTCCTCCATTGCCCAGCAGCCCCAGTGAAGCTCAAGCACTGGTTGGAGCTGCCCTGTGGAGTGCCTGTCTCCAGCCCTGTTTGAAGAGCACAGGTGATTCCTTCCTGGGCCTTTGACTGGACGTGGGTTTTCCTGCAGGATCTTTGCTGTTCTCACCAGCCAGTGCCGTCTCTCTTTGAGCAGGCTGATGGTCTTTCTATATTATCTGATTCCTAGTCTCAAACTCATCACGTGGAAGCCAGCTGCTGGTCACTGGTGAGGCTATACCCAATTCCTGTAAAGAGACAGCTCGGGTTTTGTCACAGACGTGAAGGGAGGTTGGCAGTGTCAGCACAGATTTCACATTTCTGTTACGACAGCTGCTTCTACTAAGAACATTTTTTGAGGTTAGCTTTGGTCTTATGTCAGTGCCATTGATAGAAGAGACAAAACTTTTTGCTTAGGCGACTGGCTTAGTTACAGGTAGATAAGCCCTTTAAATACTACCTTGCTTTGTGGCAGACCTTATTCAGTCCTCAGTTTTACCCCTGTATAACAGGAGGACTCTTTTTAAGTATGTGGTGACAAATAGATTTGGGTCCAGCCCATGTAGGAATTGTACAGCTGTTAAGTGCAGTCTGTGATAATTTGAGGAGGAGACTAACCCGTCTACCATGCATGGTTTCTGTTTCTTTTATTGCACTAATAAAAGACTCGCATTGTTAGGGATAACTCTTTGTGGTCTTCTACAGCTTTCCATCTCTAGCTGTCTTTTGGGGAGGGGGGAAAATGCAGAAGTGAAATCAGAACAGGAGAAATAGAAAAGAGAAGGAGAAAGAGAAAATGTGGCAGATATGTTCTAACAGAAGTTGTAAATTTGGAAGGGTTGGCATTGCTGTACGTAATTCAGGATCTAAATTCTTGTTTTCGATGGACAGAAAGTGAAGAAAGCTATCACTCCTCTTAACTTCTGCCATCTAAACAAGCATTATCCTGCCTCATGCTCCAGATTGCGCCTTAGGGCGTACTGTACCCTAAACAACACGCATAGTTAAATAACAGAGGAGAACAGAGAGTAAAAATCTAAAGAAACTACACTGAATGCATGGAGGCTCTGGGAAAATGCCAAGGTCCATACTGTTACCCAGGTATTTCCATACTGATTCTTCTTTGGTAGAGGATGACTTAAAGACATATCTAAAGAGCAGCTGCTGTTAATCTTTTTTTTTTCAAGCATACAGTGTTTGTTGAGAGGTCCAAGTACAGCTAACATTGCAAGTGTAAGAATGGTTCCTGCTTTTGCTGGTACAATTTTTGACTCCCTGATTTGTATAAATCATGTGGGAGTGTGTGTTTGTGCTTGCTGAAATGATGAATAGTCCCCTGACTCAGCAAAGAAAACTTCACTTGAATCTTGATGTTGTAGGACTATAACAAGCGTACCCTTCTGCCACCCTCTAGACTTAGAATAGCCGTATTCCCTACCCAGTGTGTGTGACTTCCAGTTCCTCAGTGGCTTAGCATTGCTTACAAAGCCCTGATATCAATGCAGTTAAACCAGTTAAACTTCCTACTAAGATGACTGGTTTTGGGGTGGGAAATAACTTTATTATAGCAGTACAGCTCTTTGCAGACACCAGTAATATAGCCCATTTGTCTAAGTAGTATAACCAGTTTACAGCTGTGATAATTGGATATCCAAGTACTATTAAAGTGATGTTATGGTTGATGTTGCTGTAGATAGCTCAGCAGTTAAATTCCAGACAGCATATTCCAGACTGCCTAAATTATCAATCCTCTAGATAAATTAAGTAGCAGTGGTGTAGTGTGTGTAATGAGGTCAAGTGTTTGAACTGACACGCCGGAGGAGAGGCTCAGTTATGTGATCTGTCTGTTACCGAGTTGGGAGTGGAAGCATGGCCCAAAGATTAAAGCAGTGGTTGGGAAAATTTACATCTTTTATCCTAGGCTTTGGACACCACGTCTGCTTGGTATGACCCTGAGAAACTAATTTTTGGGTTGCATGTCTACTTGATGATCCTTAAGCTTGCCCCTGTTCTAGATGCTTCCAAAAGGGGACTGTCCTGTCTGTCTGTGAAGTGCTCAGAGAAATTAATTCAAATCATAAGTTATCGATTTTTTTTTGCATATAACTCTGCAAATTTTCCTTTTGAAGGGAAAATTCCAAACCTTGCATTTGAAACTCTCTTGATTTTTAACTCGTCTGTTTCCCCTGAATAACCAGCTGGTTTTTGTAGTTATTGAAACACTTGGAAAGAGTCATTGTAAGAACACACAGAGTTTCATAACATAGTCAAAAAACTGGAAAATGTCTCCCAGCTCAGCCTCTTGGGAATAATCCTAGCAGTGTCTGGGCCAGTTCTGCCAGCACATGGGAAAGGAGAAGTTTCACGAGGAGTTTCGTTTCCCTTTACTCTGTGTGCACTTGGGTCCCTTCTAGTCGTTGAGTAATCCTGGTGCTTTTACTAACCGAGACCAAGCTGCTTGCACTTGGAATGGTTATAGGTACTATTTGCTGAGAGAGGAGTGGTCAGTTAGTGGTCATGCTAACTTTATGGCACACTGAGGCAGGTTTTTTTATGTATTTCAGATAGCTTAAGTTCATCCATAGCAGCCCTATTTATTGATCCTAAAATTACAATAAGATGCTAAGAAAAAGATTAATTTTCATAAGGCAGTAGTGCCTGACTATAAACAGATCCTTATTGCAGCCTTCCAGATCCTGAAGGGGTCCTACAGGAAAGCTGGGGAGGGACTTTTTACAATGGCAGGTAGCAATAGACTGAGGGGAATGGTTTTAAACTGGAAGAGGGTAGATTTAGACTGGATATTAGGCAGAAATTCTTTACTGTGAGGGTGGTGAGACACTGGCACAGGTTGCCCAGGGAAGCTGTGGATGCCCCCTCCCTGGAAGTGTTCAAGGCCAGGTTGGACGGGGCTTTGAGCAGCCTGGTCTGATGGGAGGTGTCCCTGCCCATGGCAGGGGTTGGACTGGATGAGCTTTAAGGTCCCTTCCAACCCAAACCGTTCTAGGATTCTATGAGTAAACATTAAGGCTTTGAATCACACAGATCTTATGTTAGGTAAGTGTCCTGTAGGTACCAAGTAAGGCTTGGCACTAGATTTAAATTGAGACATCAATCTCTATTTTTATCCAAAAGGAGTACAGTGACATTGAGCATCATTTCATGTCCTCTCTTTCTTTCTGGAACCTCATGCAATGCTTTTTTCTGGAGTTCTAGTAGATATTTATCAAATCTAATACGAGAATATAGTTAAATGTAATTCTTTATGTGCTAAACATGACAAAATTCTCCCTTCTCATTAAGTAGCATGATAACCTTGAATCAGTGTTTTTGCTAATGCTCAGATACATTAGGCAATTTTGCCCACAGCTGCCTTTCCCCAGCTTCCCCCAAAGTGTCGAGCACTTGGCACCTCCGCTGCAAGGAGCAGTGCACCTCTTCTACCCACGCATTACGGTCATGAAAGAACCCAAATCAAATGTTGTTTGGTACCAACTGTTTCCAGATGTCCTCATTAGTCCAATATTATTTGATTTAGCAAACGTAGCCCTGCTACTTTATTTAATACCACTGAATCTGGTTTTTAAATCCCAGAGGGTGCCAGAAATATCCTGTTGTTATTCCCTCTGCACATTTTTTGATCATACCTAAAATTGCTTTTGCACATAGAGTTGACAAGATTAGGTTACAATTAGCTGTCTTGCTGGATTTTGATTGCAAATGTGTTACAGGAAAAAATCTGCTCATGAATGAGTTGGCCAGTTGTGCTTCTGTGCTTGGCATGCTACAGTTCGTAGTGGTTTAGGGTATGATTTTAATGAATCAACCAACTTTGATATGTTTAGACTTAATAGACCAATGCAGCACACAGCAATATTACCACTAAAGGAAAGAAATTTCTGTAATCTTTTCTACCTTAACTCTCAGTACAACAAAGCAGTCAGCAGTGGATTTCATGGACCAGGTAGAGAGGAAATGTATT
>NW_010186369.1:0-24713 GCF_000695765.1 Mesitornis unicolor | reverse complement strand
TTTCCCCTCTCCCTACACCCACCACCAAAAATCTCATTAAATGGTTTTTAATCATAATATTTTTTTTTATTTGGTAAATAATTTTGATTTATTTTCAATGTATGAGCTTCTTGAAAACAGTTTTATTTAACCCTGCCATTTTAAAATTCCACTGTTCAGGGATTTTTCACCAGTTCTACTGAGAATTTAGAAGAGATCCACTCTGAGGGAGGATTATCTGCTATCTGCCTAATGCAGATTTTGCTTCTTCTAAAGTATTTAGTGCTGAGGGCTGTAAAAGCCATCTCACCGAAATAGATGGGCCTCAAGTCCAGCCCAAAAGAAGTGTCTGTTTTCTTATTTGTTGCTGTCTGTTACAGAGCATTATCTCCTCTTTGAATTTACTAAATAGGAGAACAGTAAGTGATAGATACAGGACTAGATCTGATGTATGTCACTGCAACGTTAGTCATGGAATCAAACTGAACACCACCAGATAAATAAATTGTGGAAGGGTTCCCAAGTGAATTAGAGACATATCCTAAACATTTCTCTGAATGCAAATCCTTTTGTGTGACAGCTTGGGATAGGGACAGAGTCACAGAAGAACTAAGCAATTGCTCTTAGCGCTAATGAATGTTCCTCAGCTCTGTGCTCTCCATGTTCTGCCTGGCCCAGTATGCCCCATGTGGCTGCGCTGCAGAAGCACCGTGTTGAGGACGGTGCTGAGGAAGTTTTTCTCTGTGCTTGGACCAACTCAAAGCTATGACCTTTGTATCTGAAAGGCAAAACTACTGGTATTTCACAAACTGTGTGTACCTGAAACTTTGGTGGCCTGTTGTCTTCTTCACGTTAAAAGCAATTGTTATATGCTCCTTGTTCCCAAAATGCAGAACTGCAATTCACTGTCAGTGTGTATTCATATTCTCTGTGCTGTAAGAAGGCTGCCTCGTAAGCTTTAGACTTAGAGAAAGGATTGCGTTTTTCCTTTCTCTGTTCCTAAAAGCAACTTTTTTCCAGAGATTCTGTGCATGGAGCAGGATGGTTGAAATTGGGCTAACAATAGACATCTGTGGTTTATATAAGCTCTTGTCTTTTGCTGCTTATTGTGCCTTTATGCTTTGTGTTTCTGGGCTTCCCAGCTTCTTCTCTGGATTCCAAGATGTGTTACTATTTGCATCTTAAACTTACTCATCTTGGAGACTCAGTATCTGCTCCTGTGAACAGTAAAATCTTCCCCCTCTTCCATCAAATCCTAAATCCTTTGAATGCCTGAATCCTTCTTTAGTGACTCTTGATACTAGCCTTCCATACATACATATCTATATTTAATTTACAGCAAATTTCTCAAGAGGGATCAATAATCACTGAACTAGAAGTTAATAGAAGTGTTGGGGGTTTTTTTATCAGTACTCTAAGAGTTAAACTACTACTGAGACCTTCATGGGGAAAGAAAATCACCTTAGAATCTCATGGCTTATGTTATTTTGGGTATTCTATTGCGTTACTGTTCCCTGTATCTGAAAAACTGTGATTTCCTTATTACTCTGTTATTTTGCTGTATGAAGCGAGGTTTGCTCATTCCTGGCATACAAGGATACAGTTTTTTCTGAGTGGTATTCATGTCAGAATGCAATTCGGCAACTCAATTTATGAGGAAAAATTAAGGGGAAAAAGGGAGCTACTGCTGATCAGACAGCATGTGGCCACAGAAATACACCATTGTTTGTCATTAGGACTTACACAAATACTACTGCCTTTCTTCAGCTGGGTTCAGTTATGATTCCTAAAGAAAAGCTGCCCCTAGCTTTGTGGTTCAGTGAGGACCGATGCATGTCAGGACATGTGGGATCTGATGTTGTTAAAGAAGTGTTTGGTGACCATGAATACCTGTTTTTATTTTGTGTCACCAGTGGAAAGGGGTAGATGAAGGAAATTATCTCTGCTTTTACAACTCTTCATTGCATTAAGATTTTGTGAGTCTAAGATTATTTACTTTTTCTTACCAGTTTATTTCTTTTTTAAATTTATTTTTTCCCCTCTTTGGGAGTGGGTTAGGACAGCTTGGGCTGACAAGAGAAGGTGTGAAGAAGAGAAAGCAGAGCAATGAGAGCTATTTCTTTCTCTGAAAAAAAGCCCTGCAATTGATTGGACTATGGGAATGCACCTGCTGAAGTACTTCTGCTTTTCTAATCTTTCTGATATCTGGAATTGCTGAAGCCAAGAAAGATATACCAGTGCTTCAACAGATCTGTTCAATAGAGTGTCTAAATAGATAAGATTTAATTCAACTAATGGAGGGGTAAAAAAAAACACCGAGGACAGTAGTTTCAGTAGACATTGCCAGCACCGCTTGCTCTTTTTAATTTCTTCCCTTTTTTTTTTTTCATCCCCTAGCAAATGCTATTACTGTAAGAGGCAGAGCTGATAGATTTACTTTCTTGCTGTTGCAGCTTAGGAAAGTTCAAGAAGTCAGCTGTCAGATTCTGGAGCCCTTGCAGGCTAAGGAATTGCAATTTCAAAGTACAAGAGATTGAAGTCTTGAAACAAAATATCATCAAATGGTAATAATTCCTGACTGTTGCTGGAGCCGTGAAGTGGGTAGGAAAGTGCCTCTTTTTAAGGGGCAGTGATTGTGACAGTGAATCTTGCACTCAGTTAATTTTGTGGGGCCATACTCAGATGCGAATGAGCAGAGCATTTGAGGCCACTGAAAAAACCTGCCCTGCGAATGCCCACAAAATGGCTTTCAAAGTAACAGGAGAGGTTCTGTGCAAACTGCTGAATCTGGCTTCCGAAGCAGCTCCGAAAGCATACTTGTCTTAGCAAGCCTGTTATGGAAGAAGGCATAGTGTACTGCAGACCTCAGCCCCAAGGGAGCCTGTGAAATGCCAGCTGCTAACTCTAAAGTATATTCAGTTTAGCACATAGATATTGTTAAACATATGCATATCACCATGTAAATGACATGCATGCATTTTATGATTAAACTACAGAAAAGTGGTATCAGGCAGACCAAAAATCTGAATTTTCACCTTCGAATAGTTTTCAACTTTGAATAGAATTACTTAACAAAATTTGTCCTCCTTAAACTACACTTTAAGTGTATTTTTCAGCAAAGAAACTGTTTGTCACAAAAAATGGCAAAACTTTCTATATGGTGACCTTTAAATCTTGTTGTGTTGCTGCTTTCCAAGACAAGCTTTTTCAGCCTGTAGATTTACTTTGCAGATTTGTTTGTAGATTTAGTAGATTTACTCTGTTCCCAAATGTATTATGTTGCATTTGGCTGTATTAAAATGCATTTTTTAGGTTGCAAGTGATTCAGATCTCTCTGTAATGGCAACCTGCCTTTGCTATTTACTGCTCCACAAAGATTTGTGGCAAGAAGAAACTGTACCAGTAAAGAATTCATAACATAGTCTTGCTGCTGACAAAATGCTGCAGTGATGTGGGGCCAAGCTCTTTCTTTGACCTAAGACTGGAAAGGGACCAGCTTTCTGGTTTCTACTTAGTAACACTGATCTTGAAGTCAGTCAGTGAACTCTTTTGTTGGTATGTCTTGTTTACATCATGCAGTCCAAGTTCTTAATCAACAGTTAAAAGGCAAGGTATATGGCATCAATGTAGCTGCCTCTACAAATGACCCAAAATTGCTCAAATAAGCAGACTAATAAAATAATAGATTAGTGACAGTATCTGCATCCTATTAAAGCAGTGCTGAGTGACTTCATTGCTGATGCCGGCCCAGATGTAATGTTTAAATGCTTTCTCTACCACTAACCAGAGAGGAAAAATATGTGTAGTTCTCAAGGTAATATTTTTTAAAAATAAAAATAATAGTAATATTAATAATAAAAATGGAAATACCTTGGCAATCTTTGAATATTTTAGAATTTTCTCACCCTTCTGATGTTTTTAGCAAAAGAAACACAAAAAAATGAGCATTACTTGTTCAAAAACCTATGTAACTACTCCTTAAAGTCATTGGTGTGTATTGTCTAGGATTGTTGATACAGAAAAAAGTTTGATTTTAGGAAGTGGTTCCCATGAATTTTCCTTTGACAGAAGGCAAGCTGTATGTTCTACACATGGCCATAAGAAATTCCTGCTTTTTATTGCAACTTGATAGCCGTGTCAAAACAACCCACAAAACCCTCAGTTTTGTTTCAACCAAACTTGAGCTTTTTGAGATTTAATTATTTTCTCTATGCTGGCCTTGAGCTAGTTGCTAGTTGCTAGTAGTGGGTGTGAAAGGAGGTGGAAGTGGTGTTCCCCAAAGCCATAAGCAAGTTTAGCTGGCAGCAGGGGAAGGAGGGGGCAGCAGGCAGGGTGACTTTTGAATAGGGCAGGAGATAAACCTGTAGTTGGCACCTCAAGGTAGAAATAAGGAGGAGATATCCCTGGGCATGGGAAAGGACACCACACTGGAAGTCACCACACTGAAGGCAAGATGTAAGAAAAGGACTGGCCCTACAGCAGTGTCGTGGGCACTTGATGGCTTTGTTTGCAATTTCTTTTCATCTATTTCCCTTAGTAAATCTGAGCTCTCTCTATTTCAAGTTATTACTGACTTATCCTAAGTCAGTAATTTGTGGTCTCACAAAACCTGGTGTAAGATATAAACCAATGGTCTTTCTTGGTGTGCTTGCTTTAAGGGGAAAACCAGCAAAAAAAAGCTAGCTTAATCTCGACTCAGTGATTTAGGATCCCATTGCATTATGTGACGTGTTTATATGGTAATACGCGAACACATATATCTGCAAGATACTCTTAGAATTAATGACACCTTGCACTAAATGATAACTTGGAAGAATTTATTGCAGTTTCTTGTACGGGCAGAGTGTGTTGGAATGGCAAGATGTGCTAATCAATAGGAGCTGTTTTTAGCTTGTGGGAGGCGAGTCGGATCCAAGATTCTCAGGACAGCAATTACAAGAGCAGTTACTTAAGACGTATGGCTTTAGCAAAGGCCAGTGGGTGGATATTCGTAGGAATGCTCTTTCAGCTTGACTTATCTGTGGCCCATGGAATATGCACACGTAATTCTGTAGACACACAGAACAGTGGTTTATGTGCTGTACGTACACTGACACGCATGGGGCACATTTTGCTTCTCACTCAGAGTTTGGAGCTGAAATGCCAGCGTCTTTTCTGGGGAAACTGTGCCAGAACACCAGTGAAACCTCTCCCCAGCACACTGGGTAGCAGGCTGCTGCGAAGTAAGAAAAAAACCAGGCTGGGCATAGCACTGTGCTAATCTGGCTATATTGCTCCCAAAATGAAGTTAACTTCAGTACAGCCGGCAAGGCTACAGGGAGCTTGGATATATTTCCACTGTATTGCAAGTACAGAAATAGATGGTACCCAGAAGAAAAGAGAATTTATAT
This sequence comes from Mesitornis unicolor, assembly GCF_000695765.1. Lineage (NCBI taxonomy): Eukaryota > Metazoa > Chordata > Aves > Mesitornithiformes > Mesitornithidae > Mesitornis > Mesitornis unicolor. The sequence continues at coordinate 19,344 of NW_010186369.1, read as the reverse complement.
CCTGTATATCAGTAGATTTCCCCAAAACATCACAAAGGGCAAATTACTCAAGAACTTTAATCAAGTGACTCAGTTTGTTTGGATTAAAAACCTTTCAGCTCTATTTTCACTCAGCTCCCACGTTTGTGTGATTGCTTCAATTTGCATTTATGGGCCAAACATATTGAAGCACCAGCACTCACATCTAAAATCAGCAGTGTCAAGACTATGCACTAGGAATTTTTATTTAATCAAAATACTAATTTAAAAAAAAATTTAGATGGTGGAATAATGAGAGAATACCAAGGAGCAAGCAGACCACTTCATTCTTAAACCTTCCCTTGCCCTTTATGGGGAGACAATGCATTCTCTTCTTTATCAACTTATTGCTTTTCCCTTTTACTGGAGGGAAAAATAATCCCCTGACCTTGCATGGCTGTACTGAGGACAGCAGCATCCATTGCTACAATGGCTTTTGGGGTGTTTTGTAAGTTCGTTTAAAGGACTGATAAGGGGGAGAAAAAAGCCACTTTTTCCAATCTGTTCAAGTCATAAAGAACTAGTTGGTGTGATTGTCTGTGCAGTGCATCATTGCCCTCTTTTCATCTTACGGCAGGGATAACTGCTTGTGCAAGATCCATATAGTAGTGATACAGCTGGTATACGAAACTGTAGAAGAACTGTTTTTATTTTAGCCAAGCATCAGAAAATGGGGCAAACAGCTCCTTGGGGCAATTCTACATTTCAAAGTAGAGGTCACCACAGCATGGGGGAGCATCTCTGATACAGAAGCTTTTGCAGCTGAGTCGCAGAGGTACGAGGGCAGACTACAGAGAGAAGCCTGCCAGCACTGTTCCCCGCACTCAGAAATGGTGAGTCATCACGAACGAAACGTATCATCAGTAGCAGTGGGTGCCAAGATGTATGAAGAGCTGTTTTGTCTGTCTAGCAGTGCCAAGAACAATGTCTTGCTCTTCTCAGTTGTCCCAGAGTCCATCCAATAGCTGTTGGGCTATTGAGTTTATAATACTTTAGTTACTCCATCTTCTCCCCCTACTATTTTTTTCTTATCTGACTGGATAATAGCAGTCACCTTATTGTGTACTGAGAAAACCTGTGTTTGAGGGAATGCTGCTGGGCTTTGACATGAGACTCCCCTGCTCTCAATAATGCACTTTTAGGGCTGATCAGACTGAACTTGGAATATACGAGAGTTTCCCTCATCTGAAATGTGAATGGGCGCGGATTGCTGAGAGTACGTACTTGTATTTGATCTGTGTGTTTTACGGCAATTGTAATGAGTCTGTATGCAATGGTTACAGTTTAGTACAGCACTATGTGATTATTATGAAATGATAAACTCTTGAAAAGCTGTGGTTCATTCCTTTGTGCTTCAGCCATAATGCCATCCATTGCACAGGCAAGCCCTCTCTAACATGGAGAATGTGTAGCAAAGATGTTTTCTAACCTTTGAAGTGCATCAAGTGTTTTCTAGCACTTTAAAGCACTGTATGTGAGCATATTACAAAAGAAACACCAAGCGTTGCATTTCTGAACATTTCCACTCCATCACATCCAAAATGCCTGTCTTTGGGTGTTTTATGGAAAAAACACAAGCAAACAAAACCAACCCAAAACACACCACAGTGAATTTCAGGTGAATTGTGTGAGTGTCAAGAATCAGGCCTTTATCCCAAAAAAGGCTTTTTTATTATTCCTTTTCTCATGCATATTGTAATTAACACAGCTAAACTGAAGCAGGTATGGGATTAAGAAGAATTCCCCCATTACTGCAAAATCTCACAGCATCACAGGATGTTAGGAGTTGGAAGGGACCTCAAAAGCTCACCCGGTCCAACCCCTGCCAGAGCAGGATCACCCAGACCAGATCACACAGGAACACATCCAGGCGGGTTTTGAATGTCTGCAGAGAAGGAGACTCCACAACCTCTCTGGGCAGCCTGGGCCATGCTCTGGCACCTCCACAGTGAAAAAGCTTTTCCTCATGTTCAGGTTGAACCTCCTATGCTCCAGCTTGCTCCCATTGCCCCTTGTCCTGTCATTGGACATCACAGAGCAGAGCCTGGCTCCTTCCTCCTGACACTCGTCCTTTACAAATTTATAATCATGAATGAGGGCACCCCTCAGTCTCCTCTGCTCCAAGCTAAAGAGACCCAGCTCCCTCAGCTGCTCCTCATAAGGGAGATGCTCCACTCCCTCCATCATCTTTGTGGCTCTGCTGGACTCTTTCAAGCAGTTCCTGTCCTTCTTGAACTGAGGGGCCCAGAACTGAACACAATATTCCAGATGCGGTCTCACCAGGGCAGAGCAGAGGGGGAGGAGAACCTCTCTGCCCTACAACCAGCCCTTCTGATACACCCCAGGATGGCGTTGACTTTCTTGGCTGCAAGGGCACAAAATCTCTCACAAAATGCATGTCTTGGGAGGAAGATCCAACAGGACTTAAGCTGTTGCTGACTCAGCTTTGTTCCTCAGGGTTTTTTGGCTTAGAACAGAGGAAAACAGATTCCCTTGTCTCAGGAAGTTGAAAGGCTTTGTATCTTTGAATGGCTGTAGGTACCTAACCTCAGATGTGCTGTGGCAGGGAGTGGAAACTGCTAGTGCGTGTTTTGTGTACATAAAACAAGAATTATGAGAGACCCTGTGAAATGGATGCTACCCAGAGCTTTGGAGTGTGCGAAATAATATCTATATATAAAAAATCCATTCCTTGTTGGAAAGACCTTTATGTTTGTAGCTGATTGCTACTTTGAGGGATTTCCTACTCAAGTCTGCCATGGTTCTGGCTTTTTCTAGGTACACAGGAGCTAAATATATTTATTGAGGTGATAAGTATTACAAAAAAGCTTTAAAACAATTTCTCCTCAATGAAGACATTTTGTTTTTCCGAGTGATGTGCATTTAATAGTTTTGAGATATGTATATCATGGTCTTGATAGTTGGTGAGAACTATTAACTACTGCTCCTTATTACTTTACCATTGTTTCACAGCTCTTGAAACAGCTTGGAAAATTCTCGTTGCTTGCATCTTTGCTGTTAGGCCAGGTCGGTGAATCTGTGACCTGCAGCCTGATGTGCTTCTGGGTTGAGCTAAGATGTGAGCATAATAAACAGGTAAATTCAGATCAATAGGAAGGAAAAAATTAAGGATGGTCACGAGGAATTCTTATGCTGAATACAAGGATTTTCTGTCTTCCTCCAGGGAACAGATAATATCCCACGAAGTTAAAACAACAGAAAAGGTTATTCATTCTAGGTTTACAGAGTTGAAATAGAGTTACTTTATGACTAAGACTGCGTAATAAACGTAAATGTGTAAGGCAGTTGGTAATGTGGAGTAATGTTTGCCATAGCAATCAGGGGATTTTGGTATTTAGTCAGTTCAGCCATTGATTTACTGTGTCAGACTTTGTCAGCACTGTCTCTCCATTTCTATTACTATAAAAGATGGGGAATAAATTTGTTCCTGAAGATCTAGTGGATTCTTAAGATTCTGAGGCTCTAAAATTTGCAGGTGATCACAGGGTTATGAATATTTATAGATCGGCTTTAAAGTAAAAGTATATTGAATTCCATTTTATTTTCTCTTCATAAACAATTTTACTTTTTCTACTGAAAAGTTAATTTACATTAGGAGTAAATGTTTCCTGTGCCCCCAAAGGAAATATTAATTTATTTCTCAAGGTTTCATTAAACTCCAAACTCTCATGTCTTCTATGGTGATAAGACAGCTTGTCTCATTCATGGTCAGCCACTAAATCATTTGTGTCACTCCTTACTTTGATGTAACACCACTGCACTTAGAGCTAAAGTCAGCTAAAGGGGTTCTACTGTAATTTTGGGATTCCTTCACTGGTCTGTCTCTACTGGTATAAATTATTGTCAGTAGGATTAACAAAAGTAACAGCAGAGAGCAAGGACTCAACCGTGCATCTCCAGGCAGTTGTTACACACATTGCAGTCAGAGCAGCCAGGGGAGGCCCAGTGCAAAGCAGCTCCGGGTCTTTGCCGCGCTGTTACCAACCTGCCCTCGAAGTGGAGATCAGTGAGTGTCAAAGTGTGCCGGCCTCATCTCCTTGTCCGTTGTCCTGAAAAGATTTCAACCATTTGATTAAAAAATCCTAACAATAAAAGGAAAAACTAGAAACTGTTTAAAGGACATGGAGAGAAGGGGGAGGAGGAAGAAAAATCAAGATCCTACACATAGGCTTAGGTACCCTGGATTTGCAGGCAATAGTCAACAGGATGAGAAAAGCTTGATCTGTGGGTAAAGTGTTAAACTGGGATTGAGACGCACAGGTTCAGCTTTCGGCAAAGGCTTCAAGAGTGCAGTCAGCTCACGCCCTGTGCTCGGGGTGCTCCTGCAAATCCGAGATAATAAAGTTCCTCTTCGCTCACCCTTGGCTGGCATTGTCTGCAAGGCGACTGAGCTTTTGCAGAGAGAAGCTGTTTTTCTCTGTACTTTGTACGACGCCATGCACAGTTATCCAGCTTCCAGAATGGTTAAATCAGTGTTACCACCCCATATGCTCAATACTGGATACAGTTTGGATCAGTAATTTATCGTATTTTTGTGGGATGGAAAGGAGTATCACCAGATTTCTTTCTTCTAGAGGATAGAGATTTTGATTAATTTTTTCCCTTCTTTTCAGGGTTAGCACTTTGCATTATATATATTTCAAGGCAGGGAAATTGCTCACTTGACAGCTGTGGATAAAACACGAAATTTTAGATAATGTTTTAAATTCACCAGGGACAAACCTGCTTCAAGGTAATTTATAAATTTAACTAAATTCAAATATTGTCTCCTGGCATGTATCTGTAATTAGAAAACTTTCTTGAAAAGGAAAGAGATGGCTGGTATACAAATTATTTTGCAGCTAAAAATAGGAATGTCTAGAGATTGGGTGATACCAGGCAAGTCGTGCGTCGAACAAGCTTTCTGCATTTTCCATTTAAAAGTTTCTCCCAGCCCACCAGCTTGACTAGCTTCAAGCTTGCTATGTAAAAGTTAATAAGGAGAGAGTCACAGTATGAGGTGTTGAATTATTTGTGACCGCACAGTTTCTTTGGTGTGAATTTGATGTCAAAATTCCCTCTTATCCCACCCTCCCTTGTTTCTCTCTCTGTTATCTTTCTGCTACCCGAAAGGGGTGAAAAAAGGTACTCCTTAGAGAAAAGCTTTTTGTGTTTTGGGAAATGTTATTTCAGAGCTGGTTTATGTTTCTTATTTGGATTCGGTCCTTGTGGTACCATCAGCCCACTTACACCTCAGTGCACACGCGTGCCAATGCCGCGTGAGGCTGTGGCTGCCACCGAAGGCCTCTGAGCGTCCCAGCACCGCCGAGCAGCGGGGCGTTGGCCTGCTTTGCTCTCTCTGCTCCTCCGTCCTTTCCCTTCCAGTTTATTAAATTCAGTGCAATCCTATTTGCATTCTCGCCTTTCACCTGCTCTGCTAGTTGCTTGCATTTGAGCAGTTGCTTACCTGTCACTGGCTGCAACGGCAGCATTTTTCGGCATGGGGAGAGGTCACTGGGGGACATTTTTGTATTTTTTGTCACCAGCCTCCTAGTTGCATTTGGGCTTATGAGCGAGGGGCGTGCTGCCAAGTAAATGCCATTGTCTTTCCCGCTTTTACAGTTCTGATAAAAATTCTCTGCAGCGGGAGATCATTCACTCAAGCACATGAATCAGAAAAGAAAAGAAACAGAAATATCCTTTGCAAGTAGTTGTGTGTGGTAACATAGCTCTAGCAGATTACACTTTTATTCAATTTCTTTGTAAGAGGCCATGTGTCAAAAGGCTTTTTACCTAGATCTGCTAAAATGGTATATGGAAGGACAACATATTTTCTTCACCTTTTACCTTGGAGCAGTAAACATTGTTGCTGGAGACCATTAAAACCTAGTTGTGTCAGCTCCATTTCTAACTCTGACACACTTTCAGGGCTAAGTAGCGCTGATATTAATGGGAGGTGACATCAGTCAAAAACTGTGCCAAATCCAGGTACAGCAGGCTCCAGGGCAACCTGTATTCAGCAGGTTTCTAATTCTGACCTGTAATTGCAGTCATTTTCAGAGGCTTAATGCTTTCCAACTGCGTTTTCCTTCTTTCACTTTAATGCAGAAGCAAGGCTGCAGCTGTGCCACAGCTAAAGGACATAAGGAAAACGTGGGGGGAAGTATCTGTTTTGGGTAAGTAAGGACTTGTAAAATTTGGATAGTTTTCAAAGTGAGAGAGGCGGTATTTCTCTGTGTTTTAGAAGACGTCCACTATTTGGCCCTTGGAAGGACATGCACCAGCTCGTGTACCCTCTGCTTATTATGAGACTTTGCACGTGCAAATCTGTACAAAGCAGAAATCCACTAGCAACTACAGTTATACTGAGGCAAAAAATAGCAACACTAACTTACTCACCCCAAAACACAGTTGTATTCTCACTAAAACTATTATGCAAGACTGCCGTAGTTTTGAAGGAGGAGAGGAATGCTGTGCAAAGCAAGTATTAGGGCTTTCAGTTTTGAAAGGAAAAGTGAAAATAACTAGATGAAGTAGAACATTAAAATATGCAAAACCATGAAAAAAAGCCTCTTATTTGGATTGAAAGGTGTTTATTCTCCCTAAACTAAAGTTTTTCAAGGCTTTTAATTAAGAAAGTTAATCTGAAAATCAGGATTTGGCATTACAATAACAATAGGGGCACAAACATTCAGTTTTAGGGAAGATGAATGGGAGCAAACTGCAGCTGTGGTGTGGTGGAAAAACAACAATGTAAACATACTTATTAGAAACAAAAAAAATGTTGAAAAGAAAGACAGCAAGTCATTTCTGATCACTGTAAGGGTGCAAATGATAAGAATGTATACTTCAAGTGTAAGTTACGATTAGACCTGTTGGTAGCTTTATGAACTATGTGCAGTAGAACTTTTTCCTCAAAGATGGAAAGCACTTCAAACCTCACGCTGCCAGACATTTCACCATCGCTTTAATGAATCCTTTGTCACCACGCTTTGCTGCTGATGTTGCACTATGAAACACTCTTTACAAATTATCTTAGTCTCTCTTTATTAAGCTTTTCACCTCCCTCACCGATAAGCAGGAAGTCCCTTGAATGGTTCTTTTTTGTTGTTTGGGTTTGAATCCATTTGCAAGGCAGTTTCTTTGAATGCTGTAGATTGGATTTTTTTCCTGTTACGTGGTGATGGATAAGCCTTTAAATATTTTAGCAGAATTTACTCCAATAAACTAATTACATTCTCTATTGTGTGGTATCTGAACTGAGAGAAGCTAGAAGAGCAGCAGAAGAGCTATCTGATGAAAACACCTGGGTTTGAACTTTTTTCTGTTTTTGCACCAAAGCTCTCAGCTGTGAACGTGTTTTCTGTACCTTGCCTTAAGAACAAGTCTTTATTTCATCATCTGAACGGTTTTGCCCTTAGAAACCAGAGCTTTGCCTCTTGTGTTGAAGGGAGAACCTGTAGGACAAATGATCTTGCTTGATGAAATAACTGTTAAATCAATAACTCCATGAACTACTAGCAGAATCACTTCATACATGGAAAAGCTTAGGAATGTGAATGGGAAAACGAACATCAACATATGATTAAGTCTTCGTTATTCCTGTGTAGTGTAGTAAGAGAGTATTAATGAAGATAACTTCATTTGTTCTTTGAATTTTGGAATTAAGTGTGGAGGGTAACAACCTGTACCATGGAACTTTGGCCCAGACTTCAGCTGGGGAGGTGATTTCCAGGGTAATTACCCACATGCAGGAATCTGGAATCTGTGAGCACTGGGAACTTTGAAGCTGAATTTGGGACACAACAGAGCCCTGTTTGAGACATCACCTGAGGGTGCTGATGGCACCCAAGTGGGTGCAGCTGTGGGCCATGGTTTCGCTGAGGCAGAGAATCGGGGTCCCTGCCAGGCGGTGCTAGGGTTTAGTTTCCAGCCCCAGGTAGGAATGCTTGTCTTTGGCTTCCTGGCAGTGCAGGCAGGTCTAGAATAAGGCTACAAAAAGCTTTTCTTTACATTCTTTGGTTCCTTATCTTCTCTGATGCAAAGGTTTTGGGCTTAAAAGGAGGAAAAGAGATCGCAGACATGAAAATGAGCTCTAGTGAGCAAGGAGGTGGTAACACCCAATACCCTGCTGTCTTGCTCTGTGTGATACAGTTGGCTTTTCAGGTTTTTGATCTCTTCTTTGGATTAGGAGGCTGTGAGGCACAAGAAGACTTGATGTGTGTGCTGCTGCAAAGGTAGTGATGTGTCTGTGCTGTGCTGGGTAAAGGTGCAATTGAAGAATGAGTAGGCGTATTTCAGCTTGCCCTCCCTTAGCTGATGCAGGTTAAAAAGCAGGGAAAACCCAAGAGTGGGCTCATCAGCTGTCTAAATACCTATGGCTTGCAGTCAGCTTGGGGAATCTGTTAACTTATCGTACAAGTTAAAGCTTGCTTGGATGTAGCTCACAAGTTTACCATCAGATTCCTAAGAATGCTATCTATACTCATCAGTAGGCAAGAGACAACGTGCAAATCTTCTGAGTGCAGAGGCAGGGAGCAGTCATGACTTCTTAGACCAAATCCTGTAAGTAGATATGTATCATCCCCTTGAAAAGTGCCTTGGCAGAACAAGAAAAACAAGAAAACAGAGCTGATTTTGGAAGGAAGTTTCTGTCCAGGGTTCCATCTAGATTAGGGGCCCTGGCTGCTGCCCTCAATTCACAGCCTTTAAAAAATGTATTAAGAATTGTGGATGTGTTTGCAGCTGATGTGATGAGAGCGCTCTTGGGCAACAAGTTGTCTTATATGCGTAGCTCTGCTCTGTACAAAGCCGTGCTTCAAGGTGTAGCCAGGGCAGAGGTCCAGCTCTGCCTCAAATTGGTGTGCTGTTTCTCCTGGGCTGAATGCAGTTGCTTCTGACAATATTTTCCTGCACCGAAGTTTTTAGAAGTTGCTATATTATTGGGCCCTGCAGAAACTTTTACAGTATGGTTCTACTGGTGAATTCAGGAAGTATTACTTTTAGTAGTTTACTGCGGAAAGTTAAAGTAGTGGTGGGCCAAAAATATGAACACAGAGCTGCAGGTAAGTTATATTTCAGGCAAGTTTCTAAAGGTGTCAGGAGTGGCTGCTCCCTTTAGGTGTGCTCAGCATGACTCCAGTACAGCCTGGGCTTCACTCTTTATTGCAAGGGAGGCATTAAGCCACTTGATTGTCTCGTTCATCGATGCTAGCAGTAGCTGTCTGCCCACTATACAAATGGAAGAAAGTGGGACCCATTTCACTCACATATCACATTTATCTGAATATTGAGAATCCTGAAAGTTTCCCATGCCTTTCAGTCGTTTTTAATTTATATAGGAACAAATTTCTTATATCTTCAAGGATACTGCATTTTTTTTGATTCACTGTACAGGATATTACTGCACGTTGGTTATTCAGTTTTCCTTCTAATATGTACACAAAACTCAATTAAAACGAATACCATTTAGCTGTGAATGACTTCTGAGAACTCTCTTAAAAAACATGAGCAGGTGACAACTACTCAAAATATGGGACTGTGTCAGTTTTCATATCCGTTCCAGTGCTGTATTTCCACGCGGTAAAAGTGACAAGAGTGGCATGCACTATGTAAAAGAAATTTGTTGTAGTCACTTAAAAAACTCTTTTTCATTATTATTAACTACTGGAAAGTCAGATATGGATAGTAAATATTCTTTGATATGTAGTATGGATTTTCATGAGCTGACACTTCATACTGCACAACTTAAAATATTTGCTCCTGTTAACAAGTGTTTTGCTGTTGCTTATGAAGTGCTTGAAGTACTTTAAATTGCTGTATAGGTTTGTGAGAAGTATGTAGCTATAGTTACCTTATGCTTACTCTGTGAAAAGGTACAAATAGTGCAAATAGTCCTCAGGGTCGTGTTTAGAACATCGACCAAGTGCACTGGGGGATAGGGGGTTGCCTGAGTGACATTATTAAGCCATACCAAAGGTTCAGCTGACCAGCGCTGGTCAATAAAAGGGGTCCAGGGCAGAAAACAAGAAAAAGACAAGCATTAAAAAAAGACCTTTTGGGATACTTCTGCAATCATCTGTTACTTACAAATTTGTGGCTACTTGTAGTTAACCGTGGATGAGATCTTTTTCCTCTGAATAGATGAATATACTTAAGTCTTGAATCCATGTAAAATTTCAACACCAACAGAATCCCATGGGAATAAATTTCAATATCTTTTTATAATTAAATCTATCTTTTAAACGGTCTGATCATAGGTTAAATAGCTTGCTTCTTTCGAATTTGCATCTGACAGTGGGGGGGGTAGACTGGATGATCTTTAAGGTCACTTCCAACATAAACCACTCTATGATTCTATGATTCCTATTAACCAACTCCAGTTGCTTAGCTCTTATTATAGAAAATGTGTCAACCATGGTCCTGATTTTTAAACACGAGTTTGTCTTTATCCCTGCTTCCTTCCCTCCCCCCTTTTTAGTTTTTCTTTCTTCTTGTTTTTGCTGATTAGTAGTTAGCTTAAAATTGAACAAACCTCAATTACAGTTTCTGGACTTGCTTAGTGGAAACTGCAGGGGTTGAGAAGCACCTTTAGAGGCACACTGCAACAGCCAGCACCGTAACACATAAAAAAGACATAACAGATGAACTGCAGAGCAAACTGAATTAGATACAGTTACAGCAGTGTAATGAACTGGTGCCTTTAGTAATTAGCCAGGGCTGAAGTGATCTACTGTGGATTATATTCTTTGACTCTCTCTAATAATCTAAGTCACATTTCCCCTGGTTGACATTTACCAAAAGCCCCAAGTTAAATGTATTTTTTTCTGGTGTTTCATAGCTCACTTTTGAATGCTCAAAACCTGGATGTTAATGTTGAGAGCTTCAGTTTAAATTGTCCTTTCTGCAATTTTGTACGCTTCTAACTTTATTACAATTCTGTCCTTTAAGTCAGATATATCAGACATTACAGCACTTATATTAGAGTATAAAACTTGTCTGGACTCAGAAATGGTAATAAAATTTAGGTCCTTTTTCCTGGAACTGGCTCTTTATGGACCCGTTTGCCCAAGGGAATATCCAGCTACTTCTTCTGGGCTTCAGTAGCGTCCTGGCCAATATTAGGCATGCTTGGTACTGGGTGTAATGGTTCTGGATCTGGGCCCAGTCTGCAAATGTGCAACACTGGTGCACAGAGCTGAGGTTATATCTTACTTGATGTTCCCAAAATCACTACTTCTCCCAGACCTCCTTCTCCATTTTTCCTTTTTTTGTTCCCTTCTCTCTAGCTTTTATTGGGTTTTTTTCCCAAATCACAAAATACTGCTCACTCTGTGCACTTCTATATTATTACAGTCTTCAGAAGTTAAAATAATGAAGCTTTAAGTAATATAAAAAGGACACAAACATATAAAGGTTGAAATGCACATCTAAACTTTGAGGTTTTGATGCTTCCTTTTGAAGATTTGATGATCCTTGAACGTTGGAGTCTTTTCTGAAGTTAGTTTCCAGTTTTATTTCATAATTTTGATGCCTGTAGTCTAACCTTAACAGAGGAGCTGATAGTTTTGTAAATCTGTTGCCTTTGAGAATGGGAGCTTGTCATGGTTTAGGCCCAGTGCATAACTGATCACCACGATGCCCCAAAAAGGGCTAGTCAAAATAAGGAGCAGGAGGGCTTCTCACCACTTAAAAAGGTCAGGGGCGAAAGACAGACTCATCACAAGGAATAAAAACCAAACAATTTTAATTTGTTGCCAACATCAGAGTAGAACAATGGGAGATACAACCAGTTCTCAAAGTCAAACACCTTCCCCCCACCCCTCTCTTCTTCCTGGGCTCAGCTTTTGTTTCAGGTTTCTTCATCTTCCCTCTCCCCCTTTGCCTTGAGGCGCAGGGGGATGGGAGTGGGGGTTGCAGTTGGTTTGTGCCATGTGAACCTTCGGGATAGGGAGGACTCTGCCCAGTCTCTCTCTCTGCTTCCACGAGGCATCCTTTCCACAGGAGAAAAAGTCCACAAAACTCCAACCTGGGTCTGCCCACAGCTGCAGTTTCCCCTCATGCACAAAACTGCTTCAGCCCAAGTCCACAAAGCTCCAATCTGGGTCTGCCCACAGTCACAGTTCCCTCACACACGAACTGTTCCAGCACACACTGCCCGCAGTCGCGGCTTCTTCAGGGGCAACCACTGCTCATGTGGCCCTGCCCCACCAGTGAACTCTACGAGCTGCAGGCAGTCGACCTGGCTCTCACCACGGGTTGCAAAAGGGGAACCTGCGCTCCGCGTCCTCCTCCTCTCCCCTCTCCTTTCTTTCCTTCAAGCAATCTTGGTGTTCTTCAAAGTTGTTCTCCTCAGGCCCCACTCCTTTCTCCACTGAAGGTCTCTTCTGATGGTTCTGGAGAGGTCCTGTCTCTCTCTCTTTTCGGGCTGGAGCTGCAGCGGGGCTTAAGCTTAAGTTGGGGTCGGGCCAGCCCAGCCAGGCAGGGCCAGGGCCGAGGCCGCACCACCCACAACTGGGGCTGCACTGATCGGCACCGGTGCCAGAAAGAAAGAGAGCATGCCCTGCACCCTTAAATCCATGAATTCGCAGGGGCGCTGATTGGCTTGGCCCTGGTCCGAGGTAGGTCTGACAAAGGCAAAGGGGGAGCTTTTCAGGTAGCTTCTTAAAGGGCCATCTCCACAGCCCTTCCCCCGTTACCAAAGACACAACCAAAAACTCCTCACAGAAAACCCAATGTAGAGCTTTAGGTGAAAAAGTTCCAGCATCATAACACTCATGTCAATCTGTTCATGTTTCATAGCAAGGGATCGTGACTCCAAGAAGTCCAAACACTAGTATAAGTAAGAAGTAATGACATGTGCGAAGATATTTTTACAGTTTTCTATTTCTCTCTTTTAAGACAACTTTGGAATTGTCATCTGATGTGTAGACCTCAGGGTGATGTATGTAAGGTGTTGGCATCAGGATTGTGAAATTGAAAAACAGACTTGAGTAGTCAACAAATTCTGTATTTTCAGCTTGGTCAAAATATGTGTATGTTGATAGTATTTACTAGCACTTATTTGCATAGGGAAAAGCCTTTAAATGCTGCTGCTTATCTGGTCTTTAGCCCCGTAGCATTTAAAGCAAAGGTGCTGTTAGCTGAGTTGTGTTATTTAATCTGGTGTTCAAAAGAAAATGTCAACCAGACCAGCTATGAAAATTAAACTATTCCAGTGCCTTTAGGACTTCTTTCTTCCATTAGCATCAAATGAAAATAAACATGGAGATTTTTCTATTCTTTACTGAAATCCTTCAGTCCCTGTTTCTCTTTTTGGATGATTTTGAACTACTGCATCTGCTTTTCCCTGCTCCTTTCCAGTATCTGTCATTGCTGTTGCTTTCTGTTGCGTTTCCTTTCTTCCTTTCTTCTTTTAATAATTAAATGTTTCGAACAACCTGAGTTTTTAATCTAGTTTTCAAAGACAACCAAATACCTTACGCTGTTGGGATTTCCTGTCATTTTGCCTGCCAGCGTCCCCCTCCTTGGTGCCCACTCAGCGCCTTGTACTCTACCCACAGAGTCCCTCCCTGCATCGCCTCCCTGCAGTCTCTCTGGTCGGTTTGGCAACCTGGGAGGATTCATAATCAGCAGTTAATAAGTATCTCTTTCTGGATGCATATTCTTTCAAAATTTAGCTCCTAGAACCAGAGGATTGTATTACATTTGAATTTACCTATTATTAACCAACTATTAGGAATACAAAAAGTGTTAGAGCTAGCCAGGGTTTTTTCTTCTATTTGTACAGCTGTTTGACTGTTTCCTACTGAGTTATCTTACAAATGAAGCTGATGCAATTCTTGGTTGTCTGCATTAGCTGAAGATATGGAGTGTTCCAAATAAAGCAAATAACACTGCTAATCCAAACCTTGTGCGAGCTCATGTGAGACAGCGTGCCGTGAGGGTGGGACAGAGCAGAGAAGGGCATGTGACAAATTGACTGGAGATCTTACAGACCCCTGAGCTTGATGTGTCCCACAGTAACACCCCCAGCAGACTGCTGTGCAGTGAGGTTATGCTGCTTTGTCAGCCTGGGCTGACACTTCATCACTTGGTGCTCCCAGCTGAAAGAAAGGATGGGGCTGAAGAACGTATGAAGTATATCTGAAGGAAAAAGGTGAATGTGTGCAGTCTCATAGACCTTTCTAAAATGTCAGTTTTTAGAACAGCAAGGCTCTGTCTTCTCCTGCAAGCAAGAAGAGGGCCAGATGACTCCTCTGGCTCGTGTCCTGCTACTGAGGGCTGAGGCTGGAGAAAGCAAGCTTGGGCTGTCCACAACAAGAGAACCAACAGTCAAGTGGGGTGGACTATCACAGGCCCATGCTCCAATGCGTTCCCTCGCCCTGTTTTATGTCGTGGTGTAAACATAACCTGAGGCAAATGTAAGCAAACTGTCTCAGCATAATCAAAGAGGATCCTGTGTGTAGTGACTGCACACAGCATAGCAGTGTGGGACTGACTTGCTTAGAAATATCTTTCAAGAGCTTCCAAGTTCTTGTCTACCTCCTGTGTTTTTCAGACGCTACATGAGGTGCATAATGTGAATTACTGCTTTTGCAGATTTGTAGTGTCATACAGGACTACTCAGATTTTGTCTGAGTTGCTACTTCTTTAACATGATGCAGTGGAACCTATACTTGGCTTGCTTTAATTGCTTCAAGAGGAGGAGGTTATCAAAAGAGATTTTTTAATCCCAACCTGTGCTATAGCAGAGTATTTTATTCCATTCCCATCACAAGTGCTTGAACAGGTATCCTGGGGAGACGGGCCTCTCCTCTTAAGCGCTATTGTAGAGGTATGTAAATGCAGAGTAGGGATTTTATTAGCCTCTTGCACAGCAGTAGATAATTTAAAATCTGGAAACATGACCACTCTGATATTTTGTAAAAAGGGAAACTGAAAGATGTACAAGAATGAACTGGACTTTTATTAAGCCTGAATGAACGTTAACAATGAGTGAATATTCCTGGAAGCCTATTCTCTTTTGCTGTTCACCTGTTTTAAATGTAAGTAATCACAATGCAAAGACTTCTGTTTTGCAAAATGGGACATGCCTACTGACCTACACAGCAATCGGGATCTCATATAAAGCCATTTTGAGGCAGTAAGGGAGGATTTCATCTGAGAACAAGCTCATGTTTTTTAATGAGAACAAGGTACTTTTTTCATGTTTGAAGAATGACTGATATTGGAGTGATCACTTGTGATCATGATGTAGTGCTCTACTTGCCAGCTTGCTGCCGACTCGTGTGACATTTGCATTGCAGTCATATACAGGATAGCAATGGGGGTAGCCAGATCATCTGCTGAATAACGAGAAGTGCTCTATGAAGGAAAAATAAGAAGTCTTAGCAGTGTGTTAGAATACTAGCTATTGACATATTTCTTATTGAAAAAAGTTTGATTTAGGTTTTTACTGCCTACGTTTTACAACAAATTTAAGGTGAAAACCTTTCCACTTGATGAGACTGCTCCCATCTCTTACGTAGCCAAACGGTGACTGTTGGCTGTGCTTGTTAATATGTTGTCATTGACTTTCAGTGCAAAAATAATAGCTTTGCATACACCTCCTTTTTCTTTTAAACATAGTTTCTGAGTGTTATCATAATATGCCTTTACTTGGCAAAATTCAAAATTTTGGTTAAAGAGGGTTGAAAAATATTGTTGTAATAAGGCTAAAGTTAGGAGAGTCATTCATCCAGAACTCCAGCCAAGCTCGAAACGAGCCATTCTTCTCTCTGTAAGTTCAGATCACTTTTCTCCCTTTCTCCTTGTTTAGCTGTGTGTGCTTTCATCTGAGACTAAAGTAAAAAGACCTAAATTCTGAAAAAATACGTGTAGAGCCTTTTAGAGACCCAATAGAATGGGATAGTTGGGAGTGTGTTTTGGGCATTTGTCCAAGCCTAAACAAATCTTTACATAGTCTGAGGAACAAGAACTGAATTGCTGTTACAGAAACTGCTTTCAGAGCTGAAAAAGAAAACAGCCAGCAAGTGTGATAGGCAGAGTAAAACAATTCTACCTTTCCCTGCTGAATAAGAAATAAGTAGATTCAGCCTCTGGTCTTTTTCCTTTCTACTTCACCTGGGAAAGCAGTATTTTTGGGGCAGTATATTTTAACTCAACTTAGAAAAAATAGTTCTAAACACTGGATCACCCTAGACAGTCCACGCAGAGAATCAAGCTTAATTTGTTGTTGAAAGCAATTCACAAAGTGATTTCTGAAAATCAGTTCATGGTCTGTAGACTTGGTTCATTCTGTTGTATGCAGAAGCAACCTGATGTCTTGCTTTTCCCCGAGTCTGTGTATGCTGTGCAATCATGTACTTCTAGAGAGAGTTAATGATTTTCTGTGTGCACATGTTTTCCATTATTCATTTACAATCTTCTGTTCTCATTAATATTCTAGTTTTAAACACTATGAATGCAGTCAAAGCAAGCTGTTTCAAGTATTTAAATACAAATGTATAGAAAAGAGTTGGCACTTCTTCCCACCCCTCCTCTTATGTCATCGATGGATGTCTTAAACTCACCGAGTGTGTTCAGGGGGCATTTCTGCATCCTGGTAGAGGACACTGGCTTCTGCTTCACTTGGATGGACAGTTCTGAAATTTGTGTCAGGAGAGCAAATCACATGCTCTGTGTCTGTGTGTGTAAAACAAACCCACATATACAAAACCTCTGGGAGACATTTGTGTTTGATTAAAAAATGTTTGCTGACATGATGGAGGGGTGCATCTGCATGTAGGGAATGGATGTGTGTGCTCCTCGCTGGTGCAGTGGTCACTGCTTCCGAGGTCGTCGTCCTCTTAGGAGAGGTTCTTATCTGAGCAGAGAGGGAAGAAGGATCCCTGTTTCTTTGGTCTCCATTTTGCATGCTTTTACATAAGTGCAACATGCTGCACCTTTAGCCTGTAGCTTTAAATGTTCAATGTTAATGCTGAAGGCATAATCATGATGTTTTTACTTGGTAAAAAGGAAGAACTTGTCTCACATTTATCTTCACCCTTGAAGCAGCTGTTGTGTCTGGGTACTCGGAATACGCAGGAGGAAAATCTCACACAAGTCAGTCTGCTGCTGATGGTTGAAAGAGGCTTAGAAACAGCATAAAGGTCAAAAATACTGTAGCTGTAAATGGAAGTGTTAAAAATTGGAGAGAGATTTATGGAAGAGGACAGCATGAATTGGCACTGGAACCATTCTTTTTCATGATTTCTCTAAATTAATCTTTTAGTAGTGTTGAAATCAAGATAGTCAAGTTAGGAAATTAATGAACAGGAACAGCAAATAATTGGGAACAATGCTCTCAAGCAGGAGGTAAGTACTCTGCTTTGACTACTGGCATACCTGCTCCCATAACTGCAGCGAATGTGAATACAGAATGAAAATAGGAGTAGATTACATTTCTACCCACCTCCCCGCCAGCATTAGAGTTATATGGTGATGTTATCTAAGGTGTGGTATAGACATTAATTTATGTTATTGCAGTTGAGAAATAAAAGGTGTCACTTTATTTTCCCTAAAAGTTAAGCTTCAAGTACAAGTTGCCTGTGCAAGGAAGCTGTAGAACTGAGCAGAGGAGGAGCTCTGTATTGAATTGGATGGTGCCATCAGATACCGCTAGCTGTAGTTCTCCAGGATGCAGAACAACAGGCCATGGGATACTTTGAATGTGATACTCGGAGTCCTAAAACACACAGACTTACAGGATGTAGCTACGCAACTGTAACCCATGAAGGGTATGGGCCAGATCCTTGGCTGGTTTGTGCTGTTGCAGTTCCAGTGATTTCTGTGCACTGCCACTAATGTCAAGGTACAGCTGCTCAGAATATCCTTGGTTAACTCTCTGCTGTTGGGTGAGTTTTTCTTCTTCAAGAGAAGTGGTAGGAAGGGTAGCGAGCTCTGTATGCATTATTATAGTTCTTCTATGGAAATTTTGGAAGAAGACCACTTGAACAGAGACAAAAGTAATCTCTGAATGTAGGTAGCTCTGACATGGGAAGCTTAAAGGGTGCCAAGGCTGAGACAAGAATTGCTCTCTGGCTCCTTAGGAGTAGCTCTGACACTGCACAGGGGAGGAGGACAAGATCTGTGAATGAGAGCCGAGGGAATTGTCTGTGTTCCCTCTCCTCCTCAGAGCTGAGCACTTCTGGTTTGGGCAGTCATGCCTAAGTAGGTGTAGGGGAGAGAAGAGAGGTAGTGATCTGACAAAAAGAAACCCAGGAGTGTGGACAGCATAAAAGATGAATAGGTTACACTTGAGGAAACTTCCAACAAGCCTGTTAAAATCTAGCTGTGATTTGAACTTTCGTATCTGGGCTGAACCTGACCTTCCTGAGCATGCAAGTCCAAAATTTAACTGGTGATGCTTAGCAAATAGTTTGTGTTGCACAGTTGTCAGAAAGGAAACATTTCATTTTGCTGTTTAGTGAACTGCAGAAAGTAGTGCTAGAGGGTTTGAAATAACCTTGAAATGCCCTGTGCTACCACTGCGGATGTTGAAGGACAGAACTTCTCCCAACACGTTACTCTTTGGTGAAGGACAGGCCTCTTGCTGAACATCCACATCATCTTTGCCCAGCTTTCGTCACTTCATGATGGATATCTCACATTATATTTGTGTAGCTTTTACCCCTTATTTTGATTGATTCAAGTGAGCTGTTAGTTTAAAACTGTTTAACTCCCCCCTAGAAATTCTTCTGCAAACCCAGAAGAATAATTTGAATGGCTGAAATCTTCTATAAATCACTGAATAGCTTTGCAACTCTCTACTGAGAAGAATCACAGAATCACAGAATCGCTCGGTTGGAAAAGACCTCTGAGATCATCACGTCCAACCGCTCCTGTCTACCCCCTAAACCATATCCCTAAGTACCTCATCTACCCGCTCTTTAAATACATCCAGGGATGGTGACTCCACCACCTCCCTGGGCAGCCTGTTCCAGCCTCTGACAACCCTCTCAGTAAAGAACTTCCTCCTTATCTCTAACCTGAACCTCCCTTGGCACAGCTTGGTGCCGTTTCTCCTTGTTCTATCCTCCATCACCTGGGAGAAAAGACCAGCACCCACCTCTCTACAACCTCCCTTTAGGTAGTTGTAGGTGGTGATGAGGTCTCCCCTCAGCCTTCTCTTCTCCAGGCTAAACAAGCCCAGTTCCCTCAGCCGCTCCTCATAAGGCTTGTTCTCCAGACCCCTCACCATCCTTGTGGCTCTTCTCTGAACATGCTCTAGAATCTCAATATCTTTCTTATCTGCCCAGAACTGAACGCAGGACTCGAGGTGCG
>NW_010186368.1:10365-18088 GCF_000695765.1 Mesitornis unicolor | reverse complement strand
TCCGATCTTGAGCTTCATAGAAGCAGTCCCATTTTAGCTGTGCTGGTTTTGCCTGACATAGAGTTAGTTTTCTTCATAGTAGCTAGTATGGGACTATGTTTTGGATTTGTGCTGAAAACTGTTGACATTACAGGGATGTTTTAGTTCTTGCTGACCTGTGCTTACACAGTCAGGGCCTTTTCAGCTTCTAATGTTACCCCACCAACAAGTAGTAAGCTGAGGCTACACAAGAAGCTGGGAGAGGACACAGCTGTGAATGCTGACCCCAAATGACCAAAGGGATGTTCTGACCTATATGATGTCGTCCTCAGCATATAAAGCAGGGAGAAGAAGGAAGGGAGAGTGTTTGCCTTCCTAAGTAACTGCTATGTGTGATAGAGCTCTGCTTTCCTGGAGATGACTGAACACCTGTCTGCCAATGGGAAGTAGTGAATTAATTTCTTGGTTTGCTTTGCTGGTGTGCACAACCTGTTGAACTGTCTTTTTCTCAATTCATGAGTTTTCTCACTTTTACTCTTGATTCTCTCCTCATCCCAAGGAGGGAAGTGAGCAAGCAGCTGTGTGGTTCTTAGTAGTTGACTAGGGTTATATCACAACAATCTGCCAAAAAAGTTCAAGCGAACTGAAAAAATCATATTCTCTTCTGTAAAATAACTTTCTTTATTACATAATCAAACCATTCTCATTAACCATTTAGAAACTTGCTGGTTTAGCAGATAGCTTTTGCTGAGTGTTCAAAGGGCAAAAACATCTTACCATTTGTTGTGCTAAGTATGTGAAAGTGATGACTGATAATCTAAGTTCACTGTAGTGAATGCTAAAATGAAAAGAAACTGATCAGCAGAGACCTTTTAAAAATAATGTGCAAATTAAAACACTAATGCATTTACTACTAGCAACAGGGCTCAGAGAATTTGTTTAGCACCAGAAGTTTAATGAATATTGTGTTCTAAGAAAGTGTTGTGAAGTGATGCATTTAATTTAGCTTTATAATCGGTTAGAACACATTTGAAGAGGAATTTATTTGCAAGCCTTAACCATCAGTCTTGGCTTAAGTCTATAATCTCTGGTGTGTTGACCATTTCTCCAACAAAGAAATTCAGCACCAGCTGTTCAACCTCTGCCAATGCTCTGTAAATTGATTGATCTGTCCCAGTTCACACCCTCAGGACATAGTTAGTTTATTAGCCCCAGTAATGCTGAATGACAGTGTGGATTACAGCATGCATAGCATCTGAATTAATTTGTATTTGTGAGTGGAATACATTCTGTAACTACGCTTTTAAATTTTAAACTATATTTTTTTATTAGTCCTGTGTAGTAAATGCAATTAACATATCCATATAAAAAGAAGTTTACAGCCTAACAGCACAGTCTGGATATAAACACATTTTACAGCTGTAAATTCAACTCTACCCAGTGAAAGACACCTTAGGAGGCAAAAGAGTGGAAGAAATATCTAAAGAACAAAAGCTGCTTTTAAACACCAAGTGTTTCATGTTCATCATGATGGAATTAGAAAAATGCCCTTCTCTATTTATTCTCTTGGAATTTTAATAATTAATTGTAAATATTAGAATAATTTCCTAATCAACATTGAAATAAATCTACATGCATTTTTTAATTATCTCATCACAGATAGGACATGAATATCTTTACTGGCTCTTGTATGCCTTATGCATTAGAACACAAGGAAATTATACATGAAAACCCTAAATTTAGCAGTTAATGGTAAGATGCTGAAAATTTAAATTAATGATCAGCTCTTTTCAAACTTACTATCAATAGGGATATGGAAAGATTAGGATAATATGCAAAAGAATGGATTATCATTTAACAAGTCAGCATGTTCACACAGAAAATGTTTGAAGGCAAAACAAAATCAACTGAGGTCTGTTTTCTGAGTCTATAAGTGTACCTCCCATTTGTGGTTGGTCCCAAAAATACATAACCTGGGTATAATTTAAAACAGAAGTTCAAACACTTGAGTTCCAGTCCTATGCTCCTCCTTCAAACAAATTTTCTTGAACTCACTGGAAGTTCTTGTCTTAATAAATACGGGGAAAAAAGGCTGATGATGAAAAGTAGTCATTTATTTTATTGTCTTGTCTCTAAATAGACTGGAGTTTGGTTCTGTTTTAGGTTTTTTTTGCACACTAACTCTTCTTCACTGCCAGTTAAATTGGGTCTTCACAAGGGGAAAACATTATATTTTTCTGGTGAAAAAAATTCAAATTTAAAAATCTTAATGTAATTTCTTGGCTTACACAGAAACATGTTTTGTTCATGAGTTTTTAGAAGTGCCCAGCTTATTTGTTTTCATGTTCCTGTCTTCTGGGACAATGTGTCAGTAAAAAAGTAATCTCTGACTTGACTTCACACAGTTGGGCATCCCAGCATGCACTGAAAATAGAGCAAAGGAAAGAATCAGGATATTTTTAATAAATATTCCTGTAGACTCATTATTGGCATTATTATTTAACATTACAAAAATTCAGTCTTCAAAGCTCAGAAGAGCAACTTCTAATTCCTAAAGAACATAAAAGTATAATGCATTTTCTTACTATTTAACTAATTTTTGTTGAATAAACTAATTGTTTACTTAGGATTCCTACATCCTTAGCAATACAAATATTTTACTGGGCTAAGAATCTTTCTACAACCCTAAAGCTTTTATTAAAAATCATCAAGAATGTAACATGATTGAAATAATTTCCCCATAGTTATAATCTGCATGTTAACTGTCAAATGCAATAGAGCATTTTACCAGTGAGCTGTGTCAGAGACAGGCACTATTTTTGAAAACTGTTCGTTGATATGTTGGGAAGAGTGTTATTCAAAATGTTGTCCCAGTTCATCTTACTTAGATAAAATTTCCGGTTTCAGAAAAAGATCATTTTGTAAATAATATTTTCTGTGGGGTTTTTTTGGGGGTGTGTTTTTTGTTTTTTTTTAATGAAGGTTTTTATTACAAAAATAGCAACAGTATTTTTAATCTTTCTGAAATAAAAATTGTCATCATTCTTGTGTGTTTCCGAAAAAAGAATAGAACCCCAAAATATTTCAAATAATTATCAGTTCTGTGTAGCAGAAATAAATAACTTACTGAGGAAAATGTAGAAGTTTTAACATTTAGAATAGGTAATGGAGAAGTTACCTTTCATTACCCCTTTACTCTTGCATAACATAAAGATTTTTTAAAAAGGTGTAATACTTACATATCTGCCTTAACAAATGTATAATTTCATATTTGTCACTGCAATGAGGGAAGAAAAGATGATGCAAGTAGCAAATTCAGATCTAAACTCTTGGCTCTTCTCCTGCCTTTGTGATAGGCAACAGTGTCTCTGTGTAAGGGAGAGTCTTCATCTTTTACAGAGTCTATTCATCTAGTATGAGATAAGGAACGATACTACAGATAAGTGTAACACTGCAGAATTGTGCTTGTAACTGAAAGAAAGAGAAGAATGTTAGGAGCTAGGGAACAGATAGGAAACACAGCCAAAACAGTTGTGAGAAAGAGGACAGCTGTGCCTTTGAGAAGCAGATACATGTAGAACTAGAGGAAGATGGATAGAATTGTCTAGATAGATTTAGAATAAGTTTGAGTGGAATGGAGCATACTTGTTGTTTATTATAAGCAATGAATTCCCACTTTGTTTGAGTCATCCCTGAAAATTATTATCCATCTCTTATTTTAGGAAATTTTCCGTATTTCATTTGCTTGTCAAGTGAATAAGAAGGCAGAAATCAATCAAAAAAGCTTTCATAGAAGAACATTAAAAATGTTGCTGTTGATTAAATCTTATTTTCACAGCAGTATTGAGCCTGTAGGAAGCCAACATTTGGGCCAGAAAAAAACTAACCAACAACAACCAAAAAAAACCCAACAAAACAAACAAAAAAAACCCCAAAAACAAACACAAAAAGATACTTCTTTTGTGTTGTTTAAAACTACAAATATTGCATGGGCTTAAGATACTTTGTACACTACCATAATCTCCACATCTGTATTTGGAACCCAAGTAATAAAATGGCATTAAAGAAGAAAAAAATCTGTCAATATTAATTAGTGATTAAGTGAACAGCAACTGCAGGCATCAGTACTTTTACAGAAAATGTTCAATGAGCACAGGAAGAATACAGAAACATTCATTACCTAGACATTCAGAAATATAATAAAGCCAAAGAACAGCTGAACTTGGAAATGAAGAAGGGATGCAAAGGGCCAAAAGATGGCTCCTAAATTTACAGCTGAAACAGAAATAAAACTAAGGAAAATTATATTCTCATGCAAAAAGAGGTGGGACAATTAATGACAAGTGACCCAGAAAAGGGTGAGGTAATCACTGTCGTCTTTCCTTTTGTCTTTATTGGCAACATTTCTTCTCAAGCATTTCAGGTTGTAGGAGAACCAATAAAAAGTGTATCACATAATTACTTCTGGTCATTTACAGATTACTTAGATACTGCGGCAATATTTTACAGAAATGACTGAAAACTAAACTGATCACTTTGGGTATGGCAAACATTAGTGAACTCCTAGAGCTCTGTCCCCTGTTCTTTCAGCTGAAAAATAAAGACTCTGAAATTATATCCTGTTTATCTGTGGCTTCACATCATTGAGATATCACTACATTTAGGACCATCAGGTTTTTTGCAGCAAGTAAAAGGAGAAAGTTAATTTTCTGTTAGTTTCAAGATATACCTGACAAACACTAAAAAGTACAAAAACTTCACTATAATCTATATTAGGGAAAATTAGAGTTAAGCAACAGAATGTATGGTCTGTGGTTGGAAACGGTCCACTGCAAAAGAAATGTTGAACAAAGGACCCACAGAAGAACTTTGCTGAATAAAGTGGACCTGAATTTGGGAAAAAGATAAACAGGCTGCTGTAAAAGAAACAGAGAACAAAGGACTCAAAGACAGGGACTTGGCTGAATAAAGCAGACCTTTGCCTAGGAAAGTAACAATTTACAGCTGTTGTAAGCAAAATCACAGCCAAGTGCATGAGTAGCTCACGATCCGGATTGGCCCAAAGAGTCACCTGCACAGCATGTGGACAGTAAAACGAACCAATCATAAATACATGCTGAGTGCATACATGGTTGCATGATCAGGTGCACAGGTGCTACAGCCTACTTGTGTTGTGTAACAGGTACGCAAGTGGAATGTCTTTCAATATATATTGGCCACATCTATCAAAACCACATCTCCGCTCCAGAATAAATACCGGGATTTTACCAAAGAGCATTGGGCAGGTGTACAGCAAGGTCACCGTTGCCTCCATGGGGATGCCCATGTGAAGCTTGCACCTACCGATCGCTGATGATACACCACACAATGATGCTGTCCTTGTGGTTCATTCTCCAGCTTGCTGGTGGGTCAGTATGTTGGTTTTTTTCCCTTTTTCCCTAATTACCCCTTTCCCGTTATTTCTAGAATACTCAATAATCCTGCTTAGTTGCTTATTTTATTAATAAAAGACCAGAATTTTCTTGTCTTGTTCCAGGGAATCTCTGATCATACAGTCTGATTTTTTCTGATGGATCACAAATTTGGAGCTGATAATGAAAACATTAAAGTAGAACAGCAAGACAGGAAAAATGAAGGCCTTCTAGAAGCACATAAGTAGCAAAAGGTAGGCCAGGAAAATGGGAGCCTGATGCTGAATGGGGCAGAGGCCCTACTGGCACAGGACATGCCCTAGTCTTTACTAGTAAGACAAGCCTTCTGGAATCCAATGCCCCAGAGACTGGAGCAGGGAAGGCATAGTCTTGGTGAAAGAGGATCAGGGCAGGGAATACTCTAGCAAAGTGAACTTAAATAAGTCCATGAGCCCTGATTGTATGAAAACATGAGCACTGAGGGAGCTGGCTGATGTCATTGCAAGGCCACTCTCCATAATCCTTGATCAATCGTGACAATTGATAGATGTGCCTGGGGACTGAAGAAAGGCAAACATTACTCCTATCTTCAAGAACGTCAAGAAAGAGGACCCAGGGAACTACAGGCCAGCCAGCCTCACCTCAGTCCCTGGGAAAGTGATAGAGCAGCTAATCCTGAAAACAATTTACAGGCACATTAAGAACAAGAAGGTGATCAGGAGTAGTTATGTTCCTATGAAGGAGAAGTCTTGCTTGACCAACCTGCTAAACTTTTATTATGAAAAAACTGTCTTGGTACACAAGGAGAAAGCAGTGGATATTGTCTACCTGGACTTCAGGAAGGCTTTCAACATTGTCCCCTGAGTGACCTCCGGAGGTCACTTCCAACCTCAATCATTTTGTGATTCCACAGCCCATACCAGTGTGTAAAATACTGTAAAATGAGAGTACGTGCTATAAACAGTATCTGAGACACTGTACAGTGCAGTAAATTAAATTAGTCATGACATTATCTGATACTGAATACTAGCTAAAAGTGTTGATTAATTTTCCTTATCTGCAAAAAGATTGAGAACTACAAAGGATATTTATTTGTCTTGAACCTTTCATGTTTGAAACTGTTTTAGAATACTCCAGTTTTCTTTAAAACTTGAAGTTTTAAGGAATCAAAATGTCCTTTAGATATTAAAAATTTGGTTTTGCACATCATATGAGTATTTTGAAGTTGTGAGGTTTTTTTACCAAAAGTAATAAATTAATATGACAGAGTGACATTTTATTATGAAACTTACTTAGTTTTCTTTCCAAATACTCAGGCCTTCTTCCTGGTATGATTTTTTAATTATAAAATTTGAACTTTCTGAAGTTTATGACAGTGTGTTATTTAAGAGGTAAACTGCAATAAATATTTAATGACAGCTTATTTGGGTACAATACTAATTTATCAAAAAATTTCATAGTCAAGCAGGAAAAAAAGAAAGAATTCCATTGAATATCATATACTGACTGTCAAATAATGGATTAGATAGTCTTAATTTTATCAAGAAAATCACTTAAGTGTGAAAATATTTTGCTTATTATTTTAATCTCAAAGAATTTTCCAGAAAATGAAAACAGTGTGAAAAATTAAAACTTAATAAAAGCTGTGAATGTATTTAGATCAGGAAAAAATTTTAGTTTTCAAAGTTTCTTTTCCTCTTCTTTTTGATGTTCCAAAAGGAGATGCATCTGTATTGCTGAGCAAAAAGTCAATTCGTAAAATTACCCACCTGAAAATTTAGCATTTTTTGCTCTTTCCTAAATTATGTTGCAAACAGTTCCCTGATCTAATGTTTAATATGACATGGCAGAGCATTATAAAGGATTGAAAAATCAGCTGAAATGGAAAACAACTGGAGCCATAATTCCACTGAATGCAAACTATAATCTTGAAGATTCAGTTGAGAGTTCATGCTTCAAGAGTCTTGCATGAAAAGACAGTTTAATAATCTGTCATCAAATTCTAGTCTTGTAGTTGTCTTTTTCTCAAGGAAGAGATTAAATAGGAAAGAGAGTCATATATGAGAAAACAGTACGCACTAGACTGAAGAGAAAGTCCAGGGAAAGAAGGCTTTAGCAGAAGTAGAAGAGAAAGTATAATTGTGGCAAATTAAAAATCAAACTGTAAGATTAGAGTTTTTATAGAGTTTTTTATAGAGTTCTCAGTTTGGCTGCCAGAACTGTGCAGAAAGATCCACTTAATTCACTTTCTTCTTTGGAAAAAATGACATTGTAAATGACTTTGACAATAAGAATTACTCCTTGCACCTTTCAATCAAGATTTATTCTCCTCT
>NW_010186368.1:7482-10339 GCF_000695765.1 Mesitornis unicolor | reverse complement strand
TGTATTCAAAGCATGCTCAACTTATCTAAATGTAGGCTATCATCTAAAGTTAGACGTGTACTTGGAGGTAGGATTGGGTCACAACAATAAATGGTCAGCAAGAGAAGGTTACAGAAATATTTGTCCCAATTTTTTCAGACATTGTTCTGAGGATGAAGAAATATTTCTCCATTGGTTATATAAAATGTTCAGAAAAATGACTAAGACATAAGTCTTATCTTTTAGAAGATTACCGTTACAAAGGGGTTAGTCACCTGGGATTTATATTTGATATATTTTTTCAAATTTTGAAACATAAATTTTATTTACATATCAAAAATCAATCATATGAAAAAACATTCTCAGTACTAAGCATAATGGAAGGCAATGAATCCTCAAGGAATCTGTTTAGATGGTGCTGGGGCCAACAAAGCTGTACAGAAGAAAACATTTTCTTCAAGTAGTGTAAACCTGGAACATAAACAGAGTGATAACTATGTGTTTTATATTTCTACACATCTCCTCCTACTAATTTTCTTTACATTCAATAATTGTTTTACAAGAATCAAATGTAATTTGCATTACATTTTAGCAAGGATTTCATGTTACTGTGCTAGTGTGATTCACAAGCACATGTGCTGTGAAAAATTTGATTGACTTCACTCATGATTATCACAAATCATTAAGATTGGACGAGACCTGTAAAATAATTTAGTCCAACCATCAACCTAACACCCCCATGCCCACTAATTTCCTGAAGGGCCTTATCTATGCACTTCTTGAACACCTTCAAGGATGGTGACTCCACCACCTCCCTGGGCAGCCTTTTCCAATGTTTGACCACTCCCCAGTAAAGAAATTTTTCCTAATATCCAATCTAACCCTCCCCTGGTGCAAAATTGAAGCCATTTCCTCTAGTTCTTTCATTAGTTACATGGAAGAGACCAACACTCGCCTCTCTACAACCTCCTTTCAGGTAGTTCTAGAGAGCGATAAGGTCTCCCCTCAGTCTCCTCTTCTCGAAACTAAATCACAGTTCCCTCAGCAGCTCCTTCTAAGACTTGATCTCCAGACCCTTCAGCAGCTCAGTTGCTCTTCTCTAGACATGCCCCAGTGCCTCTATGTCCTTCTTGTAGTGAGGGGCCCAAAAACTGGACACAGTATTTGAGGTACAGCCTCACCAGTGCTGAGTACAGGGTCACAATCACTTCCCTACTCCTGCTGGGCACACTGTTTCTGATACAAGCCAGGATGCCATTGGCCTTCATGGCCACCTGGGCACACTGTTGGCTCATGTACAGTTGGCTGTCAACTCGCATCCCCAGGTACTTTTCTGCCTGGCAGCTTTCTAACCACTGTTCCCCAAGCCTGTAGCACTGCATGGGGTTATTGTGACCGAAGTGCAGGACCTGGCACTTAGCCTTGTTGAACTTTATACAATTGAACTCACACACACTCCTAGCACACTCATACTATGCAAGTAATATTTCTAAATAATGGGAAAGATAGCATGTCTGTGACTTATTCATTTACTTTATTTTAGCTGCCCTAAAAGATATACAAAATACAACACAATCGTAATTATTTTATACAATTTGAACTAACAAAATATATGTTACGGTTTAAGGATTAACAGCCTGAAAGGGAAGGACAGATGGTATCTGTAGGACCCTGGAGGGTCAGAGATCAGTACTGTTCCCTCTGCTTTCAGGCCACAGTCTAAAAAAAATGAGGAGGCCTGAGGTTTTCGCTGGATTTTCCTGGCTTCCAGGAAGGTTTCCTGTCGCATCTCAGGATGGCTGGGGTTACCTCCACGTGCTCGGCGGCATCCACCACCATCCGCTCCCCAGCACCATTGCCGTCCCTGGTGACGAATCACAGTGGCCACGAGGCACTGCTCGGACACTTCTACTCGGGACTACTGGAATTGGTCTGTGTATATAGTTGAATGTCCTTTGTCCTTTATTAATTCCCTTTTCCTTTTCCTGATGGTTTTTCACTAAACTTGTTATTGTCTTAATTTCCAACTTTGTGTGAAGCATCTTTTCTCTATCCCCCTTTTTTTTAATCCTCCCCTACGATGGTGGGGGACAATAGAGAGAAAGTCCTGCTCCCTGAGTTTGCTCTGAGCCCTAAAAGGAGGCAGTATATAATATATTAAATATTATCTCTGGACTGAGAGTAATCTATAATTAAAGTTAATATCTGGACCTCTATCTTGGTTTACTGGAACAGAATTTTAGAGTCAGTTTTCTGTTGAGGAAAACCGCAGTTTTGTAAGGACTACAACATTCTATTTCATGGGAACAAAGTTGATAAAAACTCTGTTACAGGTTTCAGCTAATACTGGTCTGAAGGTTGCCATAGTGCTCAAGGTCTTCTGTAGGCTTGAGGTAAACACAGGCAGAGGCTGGAGGAAGCAGAACCCTAGGAGAGTCAACCTCCAGGTGACCCCAGACTGACCAATTAATACCATTCATACCATAAATGTCACATTCACTCTAAATTAGGGAATTTGCTCAGGAAGGCCATCCTTCTCCACCTCTTCTACTCCCTTCTGCTTCATTTTCCATGGCTGACATCTCAAAATGGATTTGTTTACCATCCTAACCCTGAAGCCTACAGCCCCTCAATATTGGCTGAGTATAACTCTGTGTATTTTATAACTGTTGTTAATATTAGTTTATTATTCTTATTTTATTAAATACATTTCTATTTCAACCCAAAAATCTCCTTTGCTTTTCCTGAACCCCACTCTCTGGGTGGGGAGGAGGCAACAGGTGATAGAGCAACTGTATAAACCACAACAGTCTTCTAAACAGTTTTTTAAAAGACAGAAAATATAATACAGTTATTATATGAAATAATTGTTTCTGTG
>NW_010186368.1:0-7464 GCF_000695765.1 Mesitornis unicolor | reverse complement strand
ACAGTTTAAGCAGGAATTGAATTGAAAGCTTCTGCCTTCAGCTGTTACAGGATAACCTGGAGAACACAGTAAAGACTCTATTAGGCACTATTGCCTCAACTAGGAAAAAATTAAAAAGAGCAATTGTACAGTGGTTCTGGTCTGGAACTAGGTATAGACCCCCAATGTCTAGCCCAGGATTTAACCCTACAGATATTTGAAATCTTTAGGTTTTACTTATACAGCAAACAAAATAAGTGATTCCTACAATAGTACAATCTTCTTTCTGCAGTGTTGCATATGATGCCTTATTCTGGCAAGGTGCTCAGTGTTTCCTATGAGATGAAAAAGGTTCTTTTCTCACTGAAATCACGGAGGCTCCATACTCCTCAGAATTAGCTTTACTGGAATAATTGTCTTTTATCTAAACATACGTGAATACATACACACACACACACACACACACACACACACACACACACACAGGGGAATACACACACTTTCCACCCATCATCTGGAAACTCTTCAGAATATTCTGTTACCCTGAAATTTTATTTAGCAATGATTTAAGATAGTATCAGTTTACCACACTGAGGTGCATTCATTGTGTTTTTAATAGGACTTTTAAAAAATACTGTCTAAGATATCTAATTATAGTAAAGACTGTTAAGGTCATACAGGTTCTATGTACTGTAAATGTTTGTCATACTTCATGATACATTAATTAAGCTTGCAAGTGTGTTCTCAGCCTGTCCAATATGGCTTCAAAGTAAATAGAACACGGATTATATTTTTTTAATTACTAGTGGTCTTAAATGCAAGGTAATGATGGAGATTTCTTTTCTTACATGCTACAGTATGATACTGCTGGGGAATTTACCACTAATTTATTTATTCGTTTTCATTACGCATTACATGAGGTAGGGAATGCTGATGTACCATTTAGGAGTATAAACTGGGAAAGTCCTAATGACTTTATAGTAAACGTAAAGGATGAACATATTGTTTTTAATGTTTTACTGCAGTATTCCTTCTTAGTCTAAACCTTTTCAAATGGTCAAGACCTCATCAAATAAGTATAAACAAGTCTGCTGAAACATAGTGTGGCAGGATCATCATTCTGTCAGCAGATGGGGTTCCCAGCCAATGAGGTGCCTTGTCCAAGAGGGCTACAGCCAATACATGATCACAGTTCAGATCCAGCAAGGCCATATTTCTGTATCAGAAACAGTGTGGCCAGCAGAAGTAGGGAAGTGATTATGCCGCTTTAATCAGCTCTGGTGAGGCCACTCCTTGAATACTGTGTTCAGTTTTGAGTCCCTTACTGCAAGAAGGACACTGAGTTGCTGAAGCTTGTCCAGAGAAGGGCAACAAAGCTGTTGAGGAGTCAGGAGAACAAGTCTTATGAGGACAACAGCACATGGCCTGTCCTTTCTCGCCCTGGCCCAGACCAGTGTCGCCTTAGTGTGGGTGGCGGGAACCAGGACCATCCCAGCTGGTCTGGCCCCAACTTAAGCTCAAGCCCCACTGCAGCTCCAGCCCGAGAGAGAGAGCTGGGAACACTTCAAGAACCAGCAGAAGAAACCTGCAGGGTAGAAGGGAGTGGGATGGGAGAACAACTCTGCAGACACCAAGGTCAGTGAAGGAAGAATGGAGAAGGGGGGAGGAGGAGGTGAGCAGAGTAGATGTTCCCCCTGCAACCTGTGGCAAGAGCACGGGTTGACTCACCTATGGAGAGTCAATGGTAGAACAGAGATCCACATAAGAAAGTGGCTATCCCCACAGAGGCCATGACTCCATGGGAAGTGTGCTGAAGCACTCTGTGGGAAGGACTGCACCATGCAGAAGGGAAGCCCACACCACAGCATTTTTTGAGGAAAACTGCAACTGTAGACAGATGCACAGAGATGTTCATGGAGGCCTTTCTCCTTTGCAAAGGGTGCCACGTGGAAGCAGAGGAAGAGTAGGAGGAGTCCTCCCTACCCCTGAAGAGGAAGGAGCGGCAGAGACCACATGGGATGAACTGACTGCAACCCCCATTCCCATCCCCCTGCGCTACTGCTGACAGCTGGGAGAGGTAAAGACACTAGGAACAAAGCTGAACCCAGGAAGAAGGCAGGGGTGGGGGAAGGTGTTGACCAGCAGAAGAAACCTGCAGGGTAGAAGGGAGGATGGGAGGAGAACAACTCTGCAGACACCAAGGTCAGTGAAGGAAGAATGGAGAAGGGGGGAGGAGGAGGTGAGCAGAGTAGATGTTCCCCCTGCAACCTGTGGCAAGAGCACGGGTTGACTCACCTATGGAGAGTCAATGGTAGAACAGAGATCCACATAAGAAAGTGGCTATCCCCACAGAGGCCATGACTCCATGGGAAGTGTGCTGAAGCACTCTGTGGGAAGGACTGCACCATGCAGAAGGGAAGCCCACACCACAGCATTTTTTGAGGAAAACTGCAACTGTAGACAGATGCACAGAGATGTTCATGGAGGCCTTTCTCCTTTGCAAAGGGTGCCACGTGGAAGCAGAGGAAGAGTAGGAGGAGTCCTCCCTACCCCTGAAGAGGAAGGAGCGGCAGAGACCACATGGGATGAACTGACTGCAACCCCCATTCCCATCCCCCTGCGCTACTGCTGACAGCTGGGAGAGGTAAAGACACTAGGAACAAAGCTGAACCCAGGAAGAAGGCAGGGGTGGGGGAAGGTGTTGACTTTAAGATCTGATTGTGTCTCCCACTATTCTATTCTGACGCAACTGGTAACAAATTAAATCATTTCTCTTTCTCCCCAAGATGAGTCTGTCTTTTGCCCATGACCATAAGTGGCTAGCAAACCCTCGCTGTTCTTTTTGTTATATTTTTCTTTTCCACATCCCACCACGGGAGGAGAAGTGAGTGAATGGCCTCGTGGTGCTCAGTTGCCCCTTGGGCTTAAACCATGACAGAGAGGCATCCAAGTAACAGAAAGCTGAAAAACAAAGAACAAGAGAAATGCAAGAGACCGTAAACATAACTGACTAATAAATTAGAAGAAACACTAACAGTAACAAAACCACAAGAAACAGTATTGGTAGTCAGTTTTAAGGTCCTTCTTTTGAGAAGGGAACAAATAGTATAAGAGGAAACGTGAAAACACCATGAAGTTTATTGCTAATGAGGAATTCAGTAAAGTTCAGTTTTTAAGTTTAAAATTGGCCTTAACACTTATCACTAAACAGCACAGCAATCTCAAATTGCTTACAGGTACCATTTATTAACAAAAGTTGACAAGCAGCAATAAACTAGTAGCAATAGCTTAATAAAAATAGTAAATATTTACTCTTCAAATGAACTACAAAAAAAGACAACCTTAATATCAACATTATCTAACAATTTATATAGAATGTAATTTAACATTAATCTGTATATCTACTGAGTATTCAGTCACTGAATCATGTTTTTTTCTAAGTCTGAATGATACCAGACTTCCAAGGAATAATTGATATAAGCTGTCCTCAGGAATCTCTTAAAACTCTGGCACAGTGTACTAATTTTTATTCATTTTTTTACTGCTGCAGTGAAGTATACAAAATGACACTTTCCATGGATATAATTTAAAACAAAACAAGTCTGGCATAGCAGCGCAGTCAGTGCATCCAGCTAGGTTTGGACGGGTTCTTTTGTTTGGAACTGCCCTTAACCCTTTATTCAGGCCAGCTCCCAGCCCACTTTTCTCCAAATATAACTTGAAATCTTTGTACCTATCTGCCATCTTTATCATATGACACTTCTGACACTGTTGCTACTATGGACATTACTATTAGCAATACTTATACATTAAAACATGATATTTTCTGTTCCTTCTTTTTCTCATCTCTTTGATAAATGTCAGTGATCCTCATGTATGTATTATGTCTCAGCCTTGAAAACAATACAACATTCCATATCAAAAATAATATACTTGCAATGAGCATCCCAACTTGGAAAGTCTATGAGCTTAACATTAACTAATCCACAAGGCTGACAGACTTTGAAGACAAAGAACCTGATCAGCACAAAGAGAAGCAGCGAAAAACCTTACAAAATAGTCCAGCTACTCATCTGCACATCCCTAGGTTTATGTGGTAAGACTCTATGAACAATACCAATACCCATTATTAGAGGTTGAAGGAAACAGAATCAGAATGGTTCAGTGTTCCTTTTCCTTGACAATAGTCACAGCAAGAATGGAAGGGTCCTTCAAGTGTTTGGTGCACAGGTCAGAATTCTAGCAAGTCACAGTTCTTTTGCTAAAATACAGTATAGATATTAATTTTCAGCATGTTTCTAAATAGCAAGGTTAAAAAAAAATTATTGCATTAAATAAAGGCAAGACAATAGTGGGTTTGCAGCAGAGTTTTTAACTTTCTCCTATATTCTGTAATATTTCTTGGGAAATATTACAAATTCCTAAGAGTAGATTAAGGCACTGTTAGAGAAAATTCTTTTAGTTTTTCCATCAGTAGAATATTTCCAAATTCCTCTAAACAAAACATTGCTAAACTACCTAACTTATTGTTCTAAGAGCAATCATAGTCCGTATAACACACTGACTGTGTGTATTATTCTTTAAAGACACATGCATCATCCAAAAGATTGTTTCAGTATCTGGTAGAGTGATTTAAGTGATGAACAGAAATACTGAAGGGAAAATAGTCTAGCAACTTATTTTATTTCTCTAATAACATCTTTTTGGAAAAGAAAAACTATTCACTTTTGAACAAGGAAAGCATTTTCTTTCAACACAAATAGAAAATTCATTTTTCGAGTCCATTAACAGAAGCAAAGGAAATTAAGATCTGCACAGATTGTCCAGAGAAGTTGTGGATGCCGCCTCCCTGGAAATGTTCAAGGCCGGGTTGGATGGAGCTTTGAACAACCTGGTCTAGTGGGAGGTGACCCTGCCCATGGCAGGAGGGTTGGACTAGATGATCTTTAAGATCTCTTCCAACCCAAACCATCCTATGATTCTATGATAATATGTCTAGAAAAGGAACAATTTAATTCAGAAGTGATTTTATCCAAACATAATTTCATTAAAACAGGCCATGACAAAAAAAAGATAATCTCTCATCAATTGGAGTATTTTCACATGTGTTGGGGGAAAGCCATCCAAAACATAACAGTATGAACAGTATAAAACAAGAAACTCACAAGATATCCAATAATACAACAGTACAACATCTCACTTAACAAGTAAAACATATGGCTCTAAATCCTTTGGGGAAGAAAAGTTTGATACTGAGTGGCCTAACCACTTGACTATTGGATAGACAACAACAACAAAAAAACCACTTCCTAGCATACACAATTTTAACCTGAGCAACCTGGTGAACAGGGCTCAAATGTTTTCGGATTTCTGTCTGCCTGTCAGTCTGACTTCTTAGATATGCCTGATGGCATTGGCTGCAGTAGTTTCACCTTCTATGAGACAGTCTTCTTGACTTCCTAGCCCAGCCTAACTTTGAACTGTACTGTACTGAACTGTTTTGCATTCCTCCTGGTGCTACTGGCTTGAGAATATTGGTCACCTGGTACTAACTTTGGGATGGACCACCTACTTCTACACTTATTATGCTGGTGGGATGAAAAACTAATGTTTACAATTTGTAGTGCAAATCTAATATTTAGCTATTTTTATTGCCTTTTTAAGTGGATGAAAATAACTGTTTCATCACTTGGAAAACTTAAATTTTTTCCTCATTTTAATTTCAGGTGAAAAGGAAATTTCAGGCTACATGGAAAAATTGACACAATTCACAAATACTTCTGATCACTGCTCAATAGCTTATTAGTGACTAAATTATCTACAAAACCAAACCAAGCCAAAATAAAATCAGCTAGTCTTAAAATAATCATAAGATGCAGTACTCAAACACTGAATAATTTTATGGGTGATACTTTGTAGCAACTCAGTGTTAAATAACCGTAGACTTCATCATTCAAATGAGCTTGCATGGACTCCAAGCATTTATTCTGTAACAGTGAATACTGACATATACCTGTGAACCACTGCTACAATATTAACTTCTACATGAGTTTACCTGTTTATGTCTCCTTTGCTTGAAAAACTCACTAAAATGCTGAGCTGCTATTGCTGTCATGATGCTTCATCATAGTTCAAAACTCCCAGCTTTCACATAGTACAATTTGGTAAACAGAGCAAACAAAGCTATGAATTAGGTGGGTATGTTGAACTTATATATAGTTGGAACCAAACCAATTCAGTGACAAAACAGTGACAAGTATATAGAAAATTATATGCACTTAGACAATTTACTCAAATAGAAACTCTTAACATAACAATTTCTGAACTAGACCGTTATGACTGTCTCTTCAGTTTCAATTTTAGAATATTATTTTTAAGAACTTGTTGTGTCAGGAATGTTCGTAAGAAGATAATTATTGTGAAAATCTGTTTGATATAATTATATTAAGATATCAATATCTGAGAATATAGATGTGTATGCAAAAAAAAAACCTTCCTGTCTGTAAAATATCTCCAGAAATATTGAACAAATAAATAAAATTCAATTTTTTTCTTTTGTAATTTTACTATCAGAGCTCAAAGAAGCCACTTTTGTTGCTATGAAATTAACTGTGTGAAAAATCAACTGAGGCCCCAGATGTAGTTTATTTGGAGAATATCATCCAACTGAAGGTACCAAAAGCTTTGAAAGGCCACATATATACTGCTAGAGAAATTCTTGTAAACAATGGGTTTCCATATCACTTCACTGGCTTACAGTTTTCTTTACCAGTCTAATACAAAATAATTAGAGATGTCTAAGAAATCTCTGATAGAACTGTTTCAGAAGGCAGAAATATTTAAATTCATAAATACATTTTAATGACAAAGTAATACCGTTTCTTACAACTTGCTTCTGACCGATCATGATTTCTATAGACTTTGAAATTCAAACACATAATCAAAAGACCTATTTATTTATTTATTTATTATTTAATAAGAATGAGAAGTAATTAGGATCACAAGGCAAGTGTAAGTTTCTCTATTTGTGGTAAAAGTAGTAACGTGTTTTCGTAAGTATAGAAGTCATCTAATCACAGACTTACATAAGAATATGGCTTACCTAGAAATCTTTGTTTACACTAAGACAAATCACTTATTCTTTAAGTGAAATTGTTATGGTTTAAGGGTTACCAACCCGAAAGGGAAGGACAGGTGGTGTCTGTAGGACCCTGGAAGGTCAGACATCAGCAGTGTTCCTTCCCCTTTTCAGGCCACAGTCTATAAAAACTGAGGTTTTCATGGACTTTTCCTAGCTTTCCTGGGCTGCTTCCTATGGCATCTCAGGAACGGCTGGACCTAGCTCCACGTGCTTGGCAGCATCCACCACCATCACAGCGGTCATGGCTCGGACACTTCCACTTGGGACTACTGGAATTGGGTTTTGTATATAGTAAAATATCCTTTATCCCTAATTAATTCCCTTTTCCTTTCCCCTGTTGTTTT
>NW_010186367.1:3277-3575 GCF_000695765.1 Mesitornis unicolor | reverse complement strand
AGTCGCCGACTTCAAGCCCAGACTGGAGGCGGCTTCTCGGGGTGATGCTGGAGCCCAGCGCCGGGTTCAAAGCAGCTTTGGTCAGGGATGGTCAGGAGAAAAACCAAGCGCGACGTCTCTCCTGCCTTTGAGTCCGCCAGCCTCAGACACCGAGGATTTTGCATTAAAATGCTCAAAAAAACACCCCCCCGTGACAATAAAAGAGCCGAGCCTTTCTGGATGAGAAAGTTTTCTTCTTTCAAACGGCTCCCGGGGGAAAAAAGCAGCGGCTGAACACGGCCTCCACCCCGCCCCCCAC
>NW_010186367.1:0-3267 GCF_000695765.1 Mesitornis unicolor | reverse complement strand
TCCGCGCCGCCCCGAGGGGACATCGGGAGCAGCCACCGGCACCCAAACCGCTCCGGTTTTCCCAAAAAAAACCCCAAGAACGGCGGGATTTACACTCCTGGCACCGGCAAATCCAGCTTGGTTCAATAAACCCCGGTGTTGGGTCGGGATGTGGTGATGACAGAGGGGCCATCGCTGCCTTCCCAACACCGGAGCAGACGGAAACGGAGCGGGCACATCTGGGCAGCTGTTCCCCCGTGGGACCCGGCAAACGTCGCGGAGATTGGGAAACTGAGGCACGGAGAGGTCCTGGTTGCTGGGACACAGCTTTATCCTCCCGCTAAGCGCAGCAGGGCTGTGCCCATCACACAGATGGGGAAACTGAGGCACGTCGCAAGCCAGACCTCGCTGGAAACCTAATGTGAGGCTCAGCCATGCCTCTTACCACAATTTTTGGGGTGTCCCCCCCTTACAATGGCACCGAAACCGTCCCTTTCCCACAGGGCTGCAGCGCATTTGCTTGCTTGGCTACACCAGCACGCGCTGCTGCCTCCGCACAATGGCAATGGCCCCCCTGGCTACCGGTCCCCATCGGCCCCCAAGTCCCCAGGGCCGTGGGGCCGTGCCCGAATTTCACCCACGCACCAAGTGCCGGGGAGGCGGAGGAGGCTGTGGGTACCTATGGGTGCCTCACTCCATTGGAGGGGGAGAAACGGGGTCCCCAAGAAGGAGTTGGGGAGGTCAAAGCTCCCCCAGCTCCCCCCCCTGCCCCCCGGGATCCCATTCTGCTCTCAAATTGCTCAGCGCCAGCTCGGCCGCAGGGGGTTTCATATCCCTTCCAAACTGCCAGCTTGAATTAGGATCGCCCGGGATCGTTACGATGGCCGCGGGGCACGGCCGGGGGGTCCCGCATCTGGAAGCGGAGGGAGGATAAAAACGACCCTGAAAATGTCCAGAAACCACGGGGATTTGCGTGGGAACGGGGCCGGATGCACCGCGATGCCCCTCGTGAAGTGACAAACCTGTGTCACCCTGGGGTCCCAAACGGCCACGAGCATGGCAAGGATGGTTCGGGCCATAATTCGGATTGCAGTGCCTTCTCCGAGAGCATCGTCCAAATCTCTGTCCCCAAAGCGCCGCGGGGACATCCCAAAAGGCCACTTCTGACCCCAAAGGGACGCTCGCAGTGTAAATGGTGGCGTTTTCCCGTCGGTTCTCGCTCTGCTCCATCAGCTCTGGGCTTAACCCCGTTAAATCCTGCCGGGCAGACAGAATTATCCGCTTCTCGGGATCCGACACCCCCTGCCCAGAGCCGGGCTCAGCTTTTGGGGGGCACAGGGGAACAAAATCCCTTGTGCGATGTCCAGCTTTGGTGGCTCAACCCATGGGGACCCCGGTGCCCCGAGCCCTCGCTGCTCTGTCGCTCCACGAAACCCCGCGGTTGAGCATCCCGGCTGGACAATAAAGCCATAAATCAACCTAAAAACCCCAAAATAAAAACCTAAAATGGGCTCAGCCCAAAGAACCTGGGGTCGACCCGGCCCTGCCCGACGCTGGGGTGACGGGCGTCCCCATTGTCTGCGAGCTGATGGATGCAGGGACCCACATTTGGTGGCTCCAAGGGACCCAGGCTGCCCGTGGTGACCCGCACCCCTCAACCCCGCAACGAGGAGCCAGCGCCCGGCTCTTAACGAAGCCAGCCTGCTAATTAAATCATCCGGGCTCGTCCTGAGCGTCCCCATCCAGCACAAAGGCAGTGTAAACGCACCGGAGTCTGACTCAGGCAGCCTCGGAGCCCGGCGCGGTCCCAACGCAATCCCCAATTGCTGTGATTAAGCAACAGCCGTCCCCAGAGGCTGCGGGAACAGAATATGTAATTTTTTTTTAAACCTCGGTTATTAGACCAGGGCCTGGGGGGGGAACAGGCTCGACGCCCTCTCCCAGGGAAATAAAGCAGCCGGGCCGGTGTCTGAGCCCCGGTGAGGAGCAAAAGGGACGGCCCCGGCGGCGCAGGGCTTGGCGCCAGGACGGGACCAAGATGAACTGGATCAGAACCAGGACAGGATTGAGATGAACCAGATCAGACCCAGGACGGGACCAAGATGAACCGGATCAGAACCAGGATGGGACTGATAAACTGGATCAGAACCAGGACAGGATTGAGATGAACCAGATCAGACCCAGGACGGGACCAAGATGAACCGGATCAGAATGAAGATGGGACTGATAAACTGGATCAGAACCAGGATGGGACTGATAAATGGATCAGAACCAGGATGGGACTGATAAACTGGATCAGAACCAGGATGGGACTGAGATGAACCAGATAAGAATGATGGGATTGACATGAACCGGATCAGAATGAAGATGGGACTGATAAACTGGATCAGAACCAGGATGGGACTGATAAATGGATCAGAACCAGGATGGGACTGATAAACTGGATCAGAACCAGGATGGGACTGAGATGAACCAGATTAGAATCCGGACAGGATTGAGATGAACCGGATCAGAACCAGGAAGGGACTGAGATGAACCGGATCAGAACGGGAATGGGACCAAGATGAAATGGATCAGAACCAGAACAGGACCAAGATGAACCAGATCAGAACCAGAACAGGACCAAGATGAACCAGATCAGAACCAGAACAGGACCAAGATGAACCAGATCAGAACCAGGACGGGACTGAGCTGAACCGGATCAGAACCAGGATGGGACCGGTAAACTGGATCAGAACCAGGACGGGACCGAGATGAACCAGATCAGAATCCGGACAGGACCGACAAACTGGATCAGAATCCGGACAGGACTGAGATGAACCGGATCAGAACCAGGACAGGACCAAGATGAACCGGATCAGAATCCGGACAGGTCCCCGGTGGTGGCAGCAGGTGACAGACCCTGCCCCACATCCCACACCTCTGGCAGTGATGCCCCCTCCGCATCCGCCACAGCCCAGCCCCGGCGCGGGGCAGGTACCGGGGTGGGCACCCCCATAATGGGAATGGGAAAGCCACGGGCACCGGCGCCAGACTGGGCGCAACTGGGAGAGCCCGTTCGCTCCTCATGGGAGGGTTTAGGCAGGGGGCAAACGCTGCGCTGGCTTCCACCCTCTGGGCACAAAGGCTGGGGGGGCACAAAGGGCTCGGGGGGGCATGGGGTTGCTGACCACAGCTTGGTCAGTAAACTCCAGTATCAGCACGACCACTGCGAAACGGGAAACCAGCGCCGGACTGGGAGCAACTGGGAGGACCCGGCGCCCTGCCCCTCCCGACGGATGGGGGGGT
>NW_010186366.1:81872-109561 GCF_000695765.1 Mesitornis unicolor | reverse complement strand
TATAAAATAAATCGTCTGTCTCTTCTTCTTGTCTAGATGGTCTGTAACAGACACACACCACATCATCAGCCTTGCTACCTATTCCCCTGAGTTTCACCCACAAGCACTCGGTCCTACCATCACCTTCAAGCTCCAGCTCAAGGGTTTCAAAACATTCTCTAATATACAGAGCTACACCCCCGCCTCTCTTACCTTTCCTATCCCTCCTGAACAGCCTATATCCACCCATAGTGGATATGGCAATGTTATGGTTACCATGATTATCAGAAGTTTTTTTGTTTTCAGTAGTGCTTCTCTCTTCAAGTCCAGCTACAAGGCAGGGTGACTGCTGGCAGGAGATTACAGCATCTACAGGGACTCTTACCTCCTCGAGGAAAGGAGCCCAGTACATGTTTGTCAGCCTTTGAAGTTTCATTTCATTTTGCACTGACTCCCCAGGACAGGGATGATCATTTCTCAGTGTTGAAACCTCTGCTTTACTCACTGGCTACTTCTCATCTTTTCCCTTATCTGAACCTGAAATTATTTACCACCCCCACTCACAGCAGGCAGTTTATGCAACATCTTTCACAGTCTAGGCACTTGGTCCACAGAGAAAAAAAAAGGGTGCTGGCATCCAGAGACAGCATAAGTCCAAACTTGCCATCATGTCCTGCAAGTAATTTCTCTTGCTAAGCTCCCAGTCCTCTTTGTTTTGGTCCTTTTTAGCAACTGACTTTATATGTTATTTCAGTTACAAATACCAAACATTACATTTTAGCTTCCTTGCAGAAATGCCTCTGCTTACTGACCATTATTTATCAAGGGTAAATTGTCTGCAGATGCCCAGTATGTAATTATGAAAGATTAAACAAACAGTATGGGAACAGCTTTAGGAATCCCAAAGGCCAGTGCTGACCATGTGTACAATCATAGCTTTTTTATTGAAGAGAGCATAACATCAGTTGAAATTTTGAGTGCTGCACAGCCTCAATAGATTTTACATATTACAGTAGCTTTCTGCTGGTGTCCTACAGTGATTCAGGAAATAAGGGGGATACTTTTCTCACCAAAAGTACTTGCAAAAAATAATGTGGACTCTACTTCTCTTCCCTACTTAAAAAATTATCTGATAATTGCTAAATACTGGAAATACATTAGAAGTTTTTTTAAATAGCAATACCCCACTAAAAAAGCTGCTTGATGATCCAATCCTCTATGTTTAAAATGCTTCTTTGATTTCTAAATTCCCAGTAAACTTAAATAAAGCCAACACCTTTCTTAACATCAAGCCACATCCCCAAAAGGTGAATAGCACTGTTACAAAAGAAAAAAAAAATCTATCCGTTTGCAGATTTTAAAGCAAATAAGCAAACAACTCTCCCATCCCTAGCATGACTATTTTGGGCAATTTCCCCCCGACTGGTTTGCTCATTATCTTTTCTGTCATCCACACAATATGGGAAGCTGACTGCAATCAGTGCTGCCTTTGGCTGAGTTATGCAGCAGGTAAATCGCTTTGGAGCATGTTGACTCACTGCTTACCTTTCATTGCTTCCTATGACATTTTGGCTAGCTGGATTTCATGGAAGTTCTCCAAAAAACACATAGTGGGTGAAAGACTGGGTCTGCAGCTATTGAAAGGGAGGTAGAGAATTTGCACTTTCTTAACACTGACAAAGCTCATAGGAAGATAAGCTATGCTGATTCAAGTGGGGTCATCTAAAGCTTTTTGTTTGCTTTGACTTTTTCTTTTTGTCTTCCCCCTCCCAAATCTTCCTTATGCAGCCTTTGAAAAGGCTGTGATAGAATCATACCATACTAGTAACAATTACAGAGCATAAACAGGCATAGTGAGCTCTTTCATCTCAAAACTGTTTCCAAGAAACTGAGGTACATATTGATTAAGACCATAAATTGTACATATTCATTTGAACACCAACTGCACATTTGTGGAGGCAAAATAAATACTTCATGTACTAAAAACCAATTTTATTTACTTACACTGAAAAATACTTTACCCCAAAAGACATCTTGCCAGTATGAGTAGGATACTTAGGTTTTTAGTCCCATTAGATCAGCCATTTACTTATTTCTAAAGGGACATTGTCCAAATAGTCCAGAAAAAAAAAAGGAACTCAGGTGTGTAGCTCCAGAAGCAACTCTATGTGTTGAAAAGGTGCTCCCTGGGATCTAAGGGGTACTATGTTTTTCTTTTTGGTAATAATTAACCTTAATAAACTGCAGCAGTTTTCCAACTTGGTGAAACTCAGACAAGAGTGATGCGGCATTACTAATATGGGAAGGCAAATATTGTA
The DNA here is from genome assembly GCF_000695765.1 of Mesitornis unicolor. Classification (NCBI taxonomy): domain Eukaryota; kingdom Metazoa; phylum Chordata; class Aves; order Mesitornithiformes; family Mesitornithidae; genus Mesitornis; species Mesitornis unicolor. Next base: position 107,264 of record NW_010186366.1, on the reverse strand, counting down.
TTAAGATATGAAATATGGTGAATGTCATGCACATAATCTGAAAATCACAGCTCAGTGTTGACTTCTAATGAGGTTTTGCAATTGTGCCAGAAGAGGCTTCACCAACAAGGGAGTAAAAATCTGAGCTGTTTATCATTTACTAATATACACCACAACTGTTAGAGACAGCTTCTTCAAAATCTAATATTGTAATATATATTTTGACAGCCATAATCGTGGGATAAACAACACTGAACATAATGTGATTAGCAGATATAATTTCCATTTGACATGAATGCAATAACCGTAACTGAAATCTAAACCAGAAAATGAGTAACTATGAAATTTTCAGCCAGTCAGCCCTGAAGATAAAGTTAAAGAGAGATCATTGTGGAAACCATCTGAGGCTCTTGAGACTGGCTCAATTGAGCCTCAAGAATTACCACTTCCAATAAAGCAAATCTAAACACCTCATAACAATTTAACTGTAAATTATGAAAGCTGATGGGTTTTTTTAGCAGAAATAGGGAAGACTATTCCAAAGCCTCTGATTTTTTTTTATTTTTTTACTGCATTAGTTAACATAGGAAGATCTGATTCCTGAGTATAAAAATGTTATAGTTGCCAAACATCATTCTTGGAAATCAGAGACAAGAAGTACCTGGTAGCTTATTGACAATGTGGTCTAATCAAAGAGTTTTTCTTACCCCTTCTTTTCTTTCAAATTCTATTCTTGACAGTTTTTCTTACATTGCTTTAAACACAATAAGTAATGCAGCTTCTTCATCATGCTTTAGGAAGCCATTCTAATTTGATAGGTAATAATTACAAATTTACCTGCAGGCTACATTTTTTGTTAATTAGTTTAATGCCATTGATTTCAGAATATCTCCCCCATTTGAGAGCTGAGCTTTTCAGATACACAGGAAAGCTCACGGCTATGGACATACACTATTCTGTTACCTACTTGTATAAAGCCTTTTTTTCCCCCCAAAGCCAATCTTTCCACGTTTCAGACATTCCTGACAGTCCCTCAAGACCTCTTATCCTTCCTGCAGTTACTTAAATTTGCCAGAGCCAATTCTTTGGAAGTCAGAGATCAGAGTCTTGTCTTGGTGCAGCTGTACATAAACTACCCCTGGCTGAACTCTGCTTAATCACACAATGCAGCATGCATTTGAGGAAACAAAGTCTTTAAAGGATTTTTAAAAAATTATTATTATTTTTTATCAAGATAAATTCTTCTCAGAGAGAAAGATTTTTTTCCCTCTCCTCAGTTCTTCTCACAATTTCAAATTGAACAGCAAATTTTTATTCTCTGAAAGATGTAGATATTGTGAAGTGAAATTCAATGAACCTCAAAACTGAAGGGTGTGTACTGGAAAAGAAGATAGAAGGCAAACATGAGGAATGTATAAAAGGTTCCAGTGGTCCTATATGCTTTGTTATGCATGTAATATAAGATTGCACGTAGCAGTTCAACCCTCAACTTCAGAAGTCCTGTGAGAGCAGCAGCAAAAGGTAGTTGATCAATTGTCCTGAATACGCAGTGTATATAAATGACACTAATGGCTATGACAAATTGTTGTCTAAGGAGACTGTCAAAAACTCTAACTCAAGACCAAAGCCTTACATAACCTTGCAATATACTCTATACACATAGGATAAATTAATCTTTGTTTAATGAAGTCAAGCAGACAGCTCCAGTAACACCTCATTCTTATGCATTAGTCATTGAGCTTTTCAGCAAATCACAAGCATTGTTAATTACAGGAAAAAAAGAGCACAACCATTTAGCAAGAATTACTTTGAGCAGTTCAGGTAACAGATGTGATATCCTAGCTACTGCCCACTGCTCCCAGAGCACACAGCAGAGCGTTCTTGCTAACAGTGGTATGCACGTAGCCACTACTTCTGCTTTCTATGTTACATTCAGCTCCTTCTCTGCCTTGCAGGGGCACATTGTGCTGTGTTTTGGGGACCCTTGACTGGGGACCTGTTGGAGCACAGTACATGGAAACCACAGCCAGAGACGACTGGTGCATCCCAGACCTTACATCAGTGTGGAGATGTGTAGTAGGGCATACCTGTAACCAATGCACTTCTGACTCCCAGTCAGAAGTAGCCTCCTTCCACCTTCTATTGCTTCTTCTCTACAATCTCCATTTTGTAAAGAACATGTGCTTTTATTCTCACTTATCCCCTCCTGTTGTTGTCTCTGCCCTTTCATAAACAGTTACATAGCATTTGAAGTGTATGCGTCTGTATAGTGGGCTACTGTGGATCCTTGTGTGACTGAAGAGAAAGTGGAGAGATATACATATATAAAAATATATATACATATATAAATATACACACACTTTCTTGTATAAAGAATATACTCCTTGCCTTATCACATGAGAACCAAGATAAAAGTCAGATGCTGGGCATTGCATCACATATAAATGCAAGGCCGTATTTTCGAGAGCTGCTGTGTATGTCTGAGGTTTCCTCACATATTTAACATCTTAAATATGTTAGAAAAATCTTTTTTGTTGACTCATGTATAAATGTCAGTTGTCAGAAAGGCTCTAGTTACTTATTTCACTAAGAAAATATTAGATACCTAAGTATTTCAGGTTTTGATTGTATTTCTGTTAAAACCAGTCATATCTATAGGGCAGTAAGGCACTCATTCATGAACTTCTTAAGGAATAAATCCTCTGTTTGAATAATTGCAAATGAAAAGTTAAACCCTGAAATTCAATTGCAGTCTGAGTATTCACTGCAGGTCACAATGTTCTAAACATGAGAAAAACTGAAAATCTACATAGCAATATAAAATCCATGCAGAAAGGAAACTTAGAATTCAGCACAATCATTTCTGTCACACAACTAAGCACATCTTGATGTAATTTGTATTCCCCCATTGTAACCCGATGTTAACTATTTTGAAAGAACAAATAGTGTTTTCACTATTATTTTCATATATTCACTATTATTCACATATAATTATGACATCAAAACAAAAATTTCAACAACAAAAAGAAAACAGATGAAAAGCCACCATTTGATCTCACAGTGAAGAATGGTCTCATCATAGAAATTGTGTAGTTAGAAGTAAGCAAGCAAAAAAATGAGTTTTAACCCTCACTTGCCTGCCTTTAATCTGCAGGTAATTTGGAAGTGTTTTGTTCTGAACAGCTGATAGGCAGAATTTTACAGAATGCTTTCATTAACCCCCCAACAGTGTCCTCAAACCACACGTATTCCCAGTGTGGGATAAGAAGATGAATAGATTTTAAAGTAAGGGAACTGAAAGCTATTGCCAATTCCTCTCTGTAGCAAGAGCAGAAAAAGTGTTTTGGATGGAGTAACTGCAAGAAATTCATAATCCCTAATGCTGTTGGAGAAAATAGTCAAACAATAACTGAACTATAGCAGCAGATCACATGATGGCAATTTCTCCCCCCCCAGTAAAGCAGAAATAATGAGTTCTGGGGAGAGGTTAAACATGGAGAGATGGTCCGGTTTCATTACTCCCATTTTAATGTATTAGAGTCTAAAATAAAGATGTTTTATTGCTGTTGAGATTAAAGTCCAATTCTTAGGTACAAGGACTCCAAAAGCAGCCAAGAACACTGTAAAATATATTTCATTTGTAAGCCAGAAAACAATCTAGCAGATAGGAGCAGAGAATGGGGTGAAGAAAAGGTGGAATGATTTGTGATAGAAGAGACCTTAACTGCTTATGCTTTTTAATATTTCACTGAATTTTTGGGTTTGTGTTAATAGCTGAAACTTCAGATCTGCATTTTAGTACAAGATAATGAGAAAAAGCCAGGCCTTAAAACTTGTATAAACAAAATTCCTACAGATTTGGAAGGTTTAGAACTAAGACCCACAGGAACGAGGGCTTAAAATGGTCTTTTAATCACTGCTCTTCACATCTGTAGAACAATAATAGATGTATTGGGGTTGAGGGAAAGACTATATTGTCACGTCAGGTTGGAGAGAGATCCAGTATGCATCTTTTTAACCACACGCAGTGTTCAAATTATTTGATTATTGTGGAAAATAAGGTCAGAACCAGTCTTATTTCATTGGAGAGAATGGGGAAGTAATGCTACACAGGACAGGACACTGTATAATGAACACTTCCTCACACAAGAGCAGATATGGTATACATATATCTTTTAAATGGAAATTGGTTTACCTATTTGAAATATCAGCTTTGAAAGAGCAAAAAAGGCTGCTCCCAGGGAATCCACCCTTTCTTAGCACCAGGACTGTGGTCCTCTTCCCCATGCAGACTCTTGGGTCTCAGTCCATGTTGAGCAACTGCTTCACATACATGACGTCAGCTGACCTGCTGCCAAGGGATACCTATCACTCCATTCTCTAAATTAGCTACTGGCATAAAGGTACAAGTGTCTCTCTGCTTCAGGACTTCAGGAAAAAAAGCCAGTTGCATTGGAAAATTATGGAACATGCTATAATTACTTATGCTCAAGAAATAACTTCCAGCATTTTCAGTTTCTTGGTGATTTATTTCATGTTCATGTCACTATCTTTAATTTTTTTATAGGTCTCACAACAGGGGAAGTATATGCCAGGCAGGTAAAAATTGAGGTTTATGTTCTTTGATATTAAACATTTATAACCTAACAAAAGGCCAAATGATTGAAATAAACCATCATAATTGCAAAATTTAGTTCTACTTTTCATTCAGATGGCAAGTACAGAAATATCTGTAACAGAAATAAGATTTTTCTGAATAAAATATGAATGGAGATGCCTGCATGTGAGAGTACCAGAAGAAAAATTAAGAGTTCAAGTGTTAAAACAATGGCATATAGTGATAGATAACTGAGTACATGGAGAGCAGCAATCAGACTCATAAACAGAGAGGAATGTGTTGCCACCTGGATGTCTTCTTATCTAGACATAACTAAGATGATGGCAACAAGACTACATCACATGTGCCATTCCCACCCTGGCACACAACCAGAAGTCAAGTTATAGCCAGAAAGATAACTAAAACAAGGAAGTAAAAACAACAGACAGCAACTGTGCCTAAGATTAACAGAAGACAAGATAAGCAATGTTCAGAGATGAAAGCTCATCCCATAGTAGCTGTTTAGTTCCAAGATGCACATCAAGTCTGTCCAGAAATGAGTTTTCTCTCCTGAGAGATGTGCTGAGGACTTGGAAGCTGCAGTCCTCATTCTTGGTGGTGCTCACTACTGATCTTGGATGGGTTGTGAGTACCTGGGTGTGAATGAGTGCAATTCATGAGACAGTGAGTATGACTGGTGCCAGTTGTTGTTTAGGGTATCTCCTTCCCTTCCATAAAGTCTTACAGAGATTTCTTTTACATTAATACACTACAAGATTTCAGAGAAATCTTGTATTTGAAATTAAAGTAAGGAGCTTCCCTGTAATAAAAAAAACCTTTAAAAAGAATCACAAACCGGCATCCACTTGCCTGATGCCAGCTGAATACACAACACTTGAGTGATAAACAGAGAGGAGACTCTGGTGCTGGAGAGACTTGTGCTAATTACTTTCCCCCTTCCTTACATGCAGCAGAAGCAAAAAGAAGTGGAACTGATCTCTTAAGTGCTGTGCCCGAAGAACAACCTTTAAGGAGAAACTATTTTAATTAAACCAAGATGAGCAGCAGCATTTCTTCAGGACAAAACTGCACACTCACTGAAAGGAGCAGAGGCTTTAGGGCTGCAGAGTTCACAGTAATTCAGAGCAGAGATGAGTAGCTCCAGCAGGAAGAGGCTGAGCAAGGTTTAAGCCATGTTGCCGCCCAGAAAATGATGTCAGAGAGACGAGCAGACAGTTTAGTCTTGACAGAGAAGACTGATCTGAACTTGAGAGGAAGATTTGGGAGTCATTAGCATTCACCTGGCAGATGGTATGTGTACAAGTTTACACATGAATAAGATGCAGAAGGAAGCGAGAGGAAGCAACCAAGGAATTAAACTCTCCTAGGAGAGCTGGAGGGGGCACAGCTAAGAGCATTCAGGGGATAAATTGAAAAACTGAGAAGAAACAAATGAAAAGAATGACAAATTTATGGATCTCAGGAGAATGTGCAATTGCCAAAGAGACTTGGGGAACAATGTCAGGGTGACTGTTAAACAGGAAGAGAAAGTACAGGATCAGAGATGTGTTCACAAAAATCTTCCCAAGGGCTGGGCAAGAGCCATTCTGAAGCTTCAGCAACATCTGGCAGCTGGGCAGAAGGCAAGGGGATCAGCTACTGACCAGCCAGCATTTGCACAATGCGTCTCCAGAAAAGGTCAAAATTTGCAGCTGTATGTTATTAAACAGCTTTCTGTAGGTGTTCCATGGGTACAGATGCCTGAAGGCACCATCAGGGGATGGAGATGGGAAGGTGGCATCCAAAATGAGAAAGCCCATTTAAAAAGAAAGATAAGTTGAGGGCGCAAGAGAGGAATACATTTCAAGAATAATCTATCTGTACACTTTTGCAGCAGTTCTCTTTTCTGCTTCGATGTAAAGTCTTTTAGGTTGCTTTTATACTTAAATACAATACATAGAACACCACACATACATTAGATAAATGGGTATAAATGTGGAAACCTCAGTAAGAGCAATTCTGCACTAGCTTTAAATAAAACAGCATGTTTAAAGTTTAAGAGCTGTGCCATATAAAATTGTGAAAAAGGACAAATGTGTTTCAAATACTTACTTCCTTTATTACTTTCAGTTGTGATGTTTGAGGTCTTTTAGAAGTGTAGGACTGTTATGTAGAGATGTAAATATACAGAAAAGTTAAATATTAAATCATGGCAGCACCTGTAATTCATCATGGTGGCAAGACCCAGAAACAAGACTTGGCTCTGCCACCCAGAATTAGCATTGATCACTTGTCTCAGTAAGAAGAAAGAGTGAAGGCCAAATGAGCACGGTACAAGTGTCACTCACACCATATGTGGAGTAACACTGTGCATATATACCTCTGCTGTATACAAGCTCTTATGTATAGCTCTGCAAGCATAATAGAAGCATTCAGGTCTAGTTGTAAGTGCCAAGTTTCTCCATGTGACATGTCAAAGTCATAGACTTCACAGGAAAGAAGGAAAATACTCTTTCTTTTGAAGCACTACATCCTCAGCAGGCTGAAAAATATTTTTGCTTTTATCTAGGTAATATAAATAGGTCTATCTTAAACTGATAAAGTGAACATCATCTTTGCGTATGCAAATGACCCTGATTGTGCTCATATCACCAGCTGTAAGTGAAAGACCCCTACAGAAAGATTTGTTCTGAGCTGAGGATAAATACCATTGCCTCAGCACTAGTGCAGCTCTCATGCAAGATGTGCTTTCATCCTCAGTAGGTGCTATTGCAACCTGGGAACAGCTCTGTGCAGGTATCTTCCATCTGGGGATTATCCCTTCTGCACTCATCAATGGATGGTGTAACCCCTGCTTCATTTTCTGAGCACCACAACTTTCATTTCATGTAAATCAGAATGCTCACCATTTTATCTGCGTTATTTTTTCAAGACACATTAGTAACACTTACAGATTGAAATGGTTCTTGGTTAGTGGTTGCAAGCTTCTGTTCAGTGTGCTCTCATATATGCTGCATCACTCTTTTCTCATTATTCTCTTTATCAAAGCTGTGTAGACAAATGGACTTCTTAGGCTCTGCCATTAGAGACTGGCACATCCCTAGGCCTAGGGAGAGACAGAGCCCAGAGCAATTGTGGCTTTACTGTTCATGAACAGAGCTAAAGAGGTGAAACTGCCACATGAGAAGCCCACAGAGCCCCAATAGTTTTTCTCCCTTTAGTCCTCTTCCCTCATCTTTTTTTCTTCCTGGAGAATGAGCAGTGAAAGAAATAACATTTTTCTTTCCTATGTCCACTGCAAGCCAAGTATGAGGCAAGCAGGAGAGGAAATGCTGAACATAAGATCTGGGAGTTGCTTTTGTCCAGAAATGTTGATATAACAGGATTGAGTTATTTTATAAGTCTTGCAGTTCTTCCAAACAAAACATTTTGAAATAGCAAACAGAAAGTGCCAGGCACTTCTCATTAGATTAAAGTGTCAGCAGCAAACTCCAGGCACTGCCTCAAACACACTTACCAATTGCTGTTCAGCTTTTGCAAAGAACAGTCAGAAGACAGCCAGTATCAGCACTGTATAATACAGAAAAACAAACTAGGGTGGGATATTTTCCCTCTGCGTAGACATACTGACTGTCTCTCACATTCACAGAGATGTCATCTCCCCGGAATACAAATGTGAACACTGTAACAATTTTTCCTCCTACGTTCAAATACGTTTTTAAATCTCAGATTGGTGCAGGGGCCATTGGTAGGAAAAAAATGTCAACAAACAAGGCAACCAGGGTACCTTGTCTGACAAGAGGAATGAAGTCCCTTTCCATAATAGTGTTCTTGTTTGAGGAATATTTCTTCTACCTTGAACATCTGGGAGGGGTTGTTCATTGGCTTTGGCAGTGTTCTGTTTTAGGTACGCACACACCCAACACAGGCGCCACAAGATACAGCTTCAAAGGAGGACCCATCTACAGATGCAGCTCCTTCTTGTTTCCCCTGTGATTTCAGAGGGTGGTATGGAAGTGGGAACCCCCAGGTAAAGCACTGCTGTGTTGGAAGGCAGGCAATGCCAGAGCACCATTAAAAGCCAGTGGGAACAGCTAAGAGAAGAATTCTCTACTTTCTAGCATAAGTAGAAGTCAACAGAAATGACATTGCAGTATGGAGAAGACCTGCTGCTTTATAAAATCAAGAAAGAAGTCACAGGCAGCTGCCTGCAGCAAAGGGCAGGTGCTCTTCTGGAGAAGATGAGGACAGAGCACGTTTATCTCCAAACACACTGCTGGTCAGGGGAAAGCTAGAGCCTTGGAATTTTGTAGCATTTGGGTAGCAGACGGGGTTATGAAGCCTTCTCCCAATGCTCTCCAGTCTCCTAAATATACCCCCAGGCCATGTTACCTCTTTCCCAGCCTTTTTTTCCTTCACGATTTGTGCTCTTTCTCCAATCATTTTCCATCCCAAGAGACCCTCTCCATTTCTCTGTCCATAGTCACTGCTTTTTGCTCTGCCATGTCTTTCCATTTCATGACTGAGACTTCTCCCTCACCATAACAGGGGGCTCCTGGAGTCTGAACATGGCCTTGCAAATATCTTCCTGCCTTGAACATTTACTATGTGAGCGAGGTGTGGGACTGAATGTCTTGTGACTGAAATTCTCTTGGGTTGCCAAAGTGGGGTGGTTTTTTTTGGCCTTTTTATATCTGCATTTTGCTCTAACTCTCAAACACTGATGTGGGAAAGGTCTCTTGGTCTCATGTGCGGGCAAAAAGCACAGCAAACTCCCAAGGAAAATGTACAAGTTAAAATGAGGGTGCTACATTATTTTTTTAATGGACATGTTGCCTTTCCCTGATATTTCATGATGAACGTTCATAGCAGAGTCCATCAGTATTCTCTTGTCATAATAAAATACCTGTGCCATAGCTGGCAGTGATGTTTCCCCTTTCACAGTAGTGGAGACAAGCCACTGCTAGTGCAGCTGCTGCAATTACTTTCTTTAGTTCAGCAGATTACAACAATAATGCTAATTAAAGTAAACCTGTGGAAGGTGCCAGACTGCTGGGTCTGCTAAGCACGGCCCTATATCTAGCCACAAAATTTGGACTTGAGTAGCTGTAGCAGCACAAACTTTTTTATGCTGTTTTGAGCATACATCCTCCCCCCCACCACACACCCAGCGGTTATAAAAACAAAGAGCTCTCCATTCTCTCTCAGGAATTGAGATCTGTGGTGAAAGTGAAGACTTAGGTTTGAGGGCTGAGTTTTCACAATCCCAGCCTGTGGGGACAGATGCCAGTTCAGCCACAGCTTGTTTGGACCAAACATAGCTCAGAGGAGTTCTTTGTACAAAGAGGAAGAGACGCTGTGAGCTATCACGGTTACACCTTGGAGAAACTCTGCCTTTTTAAAAAATACTGTCTATTTTTAAAAACTGAATTAAGGCTTTCTTTGGTGAAATCAACTGCAGAGAAGCTGAAGAGGAAAACAAGAGATGCAGGAGAGAAGACTTGGGAAGAGGAAGCCAGTATGTGAATGGTTTGTTAATGCCATCTCTGTAAATAATTTAATTAATTACAAACTGGAGAGGCATTTTGCTTTTTATGTTTGTCTTTTCAATCAGAAAGGGATGATGTCGGTTACTGTCACTCGCTCAGTCCAAACATCACTTTGCAGCCTGAAATAATATGACTTCTTTGGTTACTGACTGGTTAGAGCCAATGCCTCAAGGATACCTGCAGCTCATCCTCCACCAACCACCTCTCAATTTCAGTATCAGAGACAACTTAAACAAGCAAGTTTTCACCTTCACTTTAAGTCAAATGGCAGGCAAAAAAACCCCCATTGCTTTTTTGAATCTCTTGGTCGTATACTGTATTGGTATACCATGGGCTGAATATCATATAGTAGAATTGAGGGGGTATTTTAAATTTTTTATTTTTTAAAAAATATCTCCAGTTGCAATGGAGCTGGGATGGAATCTGACATTCTTACAGATACTGGAAGAAGCTCCTGTTCAAGTAGTCTCTATCAGTTGTTCCCATGTTGAGGCCAGAAGCCTGTTTTCCTAGACTACACAAGCAACGAAGCAGGAAGATGCTTGAGAGGTCAGCGAGCAGGCAGAGAACCTACACCATGGGGGCAATCTGGGAGGGACTCAGATGTCAATGAATTCATTTAGGTCAGGGATTCAGAAGGTAGTGTGACTAACTTAGAGCAAAAGGGCATGAAAGATGAGCTTAGCAGTTGTCTTGGCCATGTGGGGATCGGTGGATGGTGACTTGGGAAAAAAGACTCAGACAATCTGGGTAACAGAGCGCAGGTATGAGGGAGCTAGGTGCTATCCTCTTCTTTCCTTACATACCTGCTTCACTTTAAAACCTTGTTTTCTTTTGTTGTGTGTTGTATTAAAGCTCAAGCCTGAAATAAAGACTAGAATTTTCGTGTTTTCAAACACTTTGCTAGCTCATGTGGCTCACTTGCACTGTAGCAGCATGTCTTGCCACACAAGGTGGTGTGCTCCAAGGATTAAATGTCAAAGCAGGTCCTGCAGTGCTAATGTTCTTCATCAATTTGGTTGTCAAATGTGCTGAATGGAGGCTGAAGTGTGGAAAACACTGAAGTGTTCAAAATTGCAACAGTTTTGAATGAATAAAGTTGCTTTCTTGTTTTGTGGGTACTCTCCTTTCTCCTTAATTAAAGTGTAGGCTCACAGAGGAAGTATGGGAACATAAAGAAGTATGAAATCCACTCCAGTAGTTGCATACACGTGTGACCTATCCAGCACCTGCAAATCTGTTCAATGCCAAGAACTACATTCAAGCGAAAGCTCACAGGGAGTAACGTAATGAGACCATTCAGATTATTGTTGTGATAAATCCATTCCTTTCCCCTTTCTCACTTAGGAATTTAATTTAGGCAAGTAGTCATTTTAAGAATATGCAAATGCTGATTGCTAGTTTGCTATGGATCTGGCAAAAAGCCAGGCTTCTGTGATGCTTGCTCCTATAGGCAGTAAGTTAAATATGCATGACCTTGCGTAACGCTGATCTGTGGGCTCACAGACGTTCTGCACCTGTAAAAATCCAAGCCTATCCGCTATCAGAGTCATTATTCTATATGCAAAGTGTCTCTAGCATTGCACTTGAATTACTTAGCATTTCAGTGCTCAGTGATCATGTAAACTCAGCACATGTTCATTATCTATCTCTGCTTTGGTAAGGTCTTGAATAAAAAGTCCTTTTTTTAATCCATGGTAAAGACAGTACTTTGCTCTTGACAAGCATATACACATGGGAAGGAGGGGAAGATTTCATACTGACAATTTTGCAGTCATGTTATAATTGGATGCGTCCACTTCTATCAAGATGTGGGGAATAAAATGCAATAGTTAGTATAAATAATGCATTTGGCAGTAAGGAATTAATAATGCATTACTGAGATCAGGGTCGCACTAGGCAACTGCCTGAGGGTGTTGCACGTAATAAGGAGCCGCAAAAAAAGTCAACTAAAACTCAAGGTTATAAATCAGAATCCAAGTAAAATAAACATTACAAATCCAGTAAAATCAGCTTCACCTAGTCTCAATTCACAAATATCTGTATAGTATATATATGATTAATGATATCTGCATTCCTAAAAAGGTTCTGCAACATTAGACTATCCATAAAGTGGCAAATTCTGACCTCATGAATAGCAGAGAACCTCAGTGCATTGCTTTCAATTAAAAATGGAACTTCTAGGATAAGGAAAAAAATGCTCCCAAATAATAGCAAATGCACACATTTACAAGAGAAAGGACTGTACAGAGTGCTGACTTTTCACTTTGAGCCTCAAGAGTTACTTTGCGCCAAGTTTTTTCCTTCGCCTGGTTGCTGTACAGCAGCAGTGGCAGGGACTCCTCCTTGCAAATGCTGGTGAGAGGCAGTGCAGCGGCTCCTCCCTGCACCCAGTGGAGTGACCTCATGGGACCACGGCCACCTGTAGTGCTTGCCAAGGCTGCTCCGCGCCACCCAGCCAGTGATGTGGCCTGAAGAAACTTTGCGGGCCTTTCACTGAGTCTGAAATACCAACTGCAATGGAAGTTACAATGTCTGAAGATTACATCTGACTTTTTGTGGTCAGTCTGTGGCGTTTTGCCTCATGTTGGTGGCTCCCAGCCAGTCTGTGACTAATCCCAGATTAGTGATCCCAGGCTCATGAAATAAGCATCCTCCATATGGCAGACTTTTTTATGAATAAGAGTTGCAGTGCATGACCCTGCACTTCACATTGGAGGAGGAGGAGGATGACATGGCCAATGCTCTTACTCCAATGCCATCATCACTGCTGCGTTGTCGGCATTTGGTACCCACTTTGCAATTGCCCTGGGAACAGGTGTATGGCTGCACAAGAAAAGATGTTCCCTTTTGCAAAGGTTTGACATTTCTTTTGTCTTAAATGGTAGAGCAGACCTAACGAAACAACTTTTACAACTGTAAAAAGGATTGCTTCCTTATTTGTATGCCATAGCATATTGCTGTTAAGCATACAGCTTTGGATTTTCTAATATTTTGGAGAACCAGTACTAAATAAACAAAACCAAAGGAAGACTGGTAAATTCAAGCTGATTGAGTGTGCTTCAGTGCTGAAACATGTTTCATTTAAGCACAGAAAGATCCATTAGTGCCTATTTATGACCTATTTTTAGAGTAATTCCATGCAATTACTATTCATATGGCTGAAGCACCCAAGCTGAACTCTAGCCAGGCAATAAAAGGAGATTTTTATAACACCAGAGAGGCTCTAGAACAGATTTGGAGGAAAATACAAATCAACTGTTAGCATGATAAAGCCATACACAGTAACGCAGTTTCTGGAGCTCTAGATAACTCAGACATCATTCCCTGGAAAAACACACATAAACCAGCACGTGGGTGCAGCACTGCTGCCTTTGTAACGTCTGGGGCTCCACACAGTTACAGTGCAGGGAGAAGCTGGACATGAGCTCACCAGGCTTCATTGCCTTTTTTAACTCTCAGCAATGAAGTATGTGAGAAATACTGATGTGAAGTTTCTTGCAAATAGAGACAGACAGATGCATATGCTGGCAGACACTTCTAGAGGTCAGTACCTGTTCGCAGAACCCCTTCATCTCACACACTTGGGATCTTTCTTTTCTTTCTTCCCTTGTGGACTTTAAATGAGTTCAGGAAGACAGTGGTAGAGTACTTTTGTGTCCAAGTGAGGGCAACGAATATCAGGATACATGAGGTAGCCATAGAGAATGGCAGCTTAAGACAGAGGGTGCACAGCAGACCCTTGATCCTTCTGGAGCAGCACCTGGGGGCCAGGAATGATACCTGAAGGTGCTCAATGGCACGTATGCTTAGACACCTTGGAAGACGTTGTAGGTTAACCACCTCACAAAGGAAAAAAGTCCTAGGTGCAGTGAAAAAATTACACCATGCAGTCAAGACGTACAATTCAGAAAAATAATTTTAGACAAAGAAAGCAGAAAGGAAACCAATAACCCCGCTTTCATAAAGCATTTATTTTTTTTATTTGAAAACATTATACAGGCATTACATTGCCACAGCCAGTCCATATAGAAGCATGCAAATATCAAAATGGAGAAAAGTTTGTTCAGCTTTTTGATGCAGGATTTGGGGTTGGGATTTTGTTTGCTTGGTTTCGGTTTTGGTTCGTATTTCCATCTGCGGAGTCAAGATTAGTGTGCTTTAATTACGGCATTTAACAATAAAATCCTACCCATGGGGTAAAATTTATATTTGTAGCTAGCTCAGGAATACTACATGGCATAAAAAAAAAGGAAAGAAAATGATACTACACGCTTGTCAAAATGTTAATAGCACAAGTTAGCAATCTCTACACTATACATTGAAACTTCTTATGACACAGTGGTGCAAAATTTCCCATTGCTTGGTCTATTGTTGTGTGGTTTGAAAGTTTATAGCTGGAACAAAGACAAGGTCTGTCTCCCAGTGAAGGTTGTCATCCAGTAGCAGAAAATTACATCGGTCTTGCTAAGGACTGCTCAGGGCCAGCAGTGTAACAACAGAGTTTCAGTTTGTTCAGGCAAGGAGCTAAACAGAACTAGAGACAATCTATGCAACACGAGGAGTAGCTGCCAGTTAGATAGCGGAACCTTTGCTGGTGCGAACTGAGGTCTTGAACCGCAGAAAACAAGCAGGTAGAAGTAATGTTTTCCTTTACTAGACCTCAGGTTTTTTCAGTCAACACAGTTACTTATAAAGCTATACTACTGCTTTCCTCAGAGGTCCATCCAGTGCTAGCACACTGGTGCTCATCCAAACATCCACCTTGTTTAACGGGAGACACCGACAGTGAAGCAGCCCCACTGTGCACATCAAACGCCTCCTGCATGAGTAACACAGTGGATGGGCGCAGAGTGCACACCAAAACAACAGAGCCTTTTAAAATAGATTATAAAAATTACTTCAGATGGCACCTCTCAGCCACCAGTAAACCCTTGTAGGTAAAAATGCCCAGCCCAGTGACCTGGCTGGGAGATGCCTCCTGCCCAGCTGTTTCTGAGAAGACTCTAACAAACATCTACAAGTTAGTGTCAGAAAAATGAAAAGGAGAAGGTGGAAGGACTACAAACATTTGGCTTAAAAATAAATACTAACAATGAAATTAACCAAAACAATTAAGCAAAAGGAAGGGATTGTAAACATGAAACAAACATACATGCACGCAATCCTCAAAGGTCTCAAGACCAACACGGGGACTAATGTTCAGAGAAAGGTATTTAATTGGTATAAAAGGTAGCAAAAAAAGACTGAGATGACAGGTGCCCACCAGTGTGCCTCTGGGTACCTGAAGGAGCCATGCTGGTTGTAACCAGAGCCCCTGCTCCTGGGGAAGGTACAAAACCCACCTCAAGTTGAAGCCCTCCCAGGGCTTGACCTGAGGATGTTTGCATCCCTGTGCATGAGGGCTTCATCCGACCATGCGCTTCCCACCTCGACTTCCACCCCACAGACCTTACCCTGAAGTATCAGGTAATCTTTCTTGTGTGGTTTTTATTTTGTCTTCTTTGAATCCTGTAGTATTTAGACTTTCCTTAATATGCCCAGAACATGGACTTTCTTTCTCCAGGGGAATATTTTTTTTTAATCCTCAATGGTTTAAGAGAAAAAGCTTGAAAATATGAGTGCTAAAAAGATAAAACAAACAGAAGGCAGAGAAAAAAAAAATCATACATTTGTTATGCTTTTAAAACCAAGCCATCCTAACCAAAGCTTTTGGGCCAGTTTTGGGCATTGTTTGTCAATACTGCAGACCCTTCCTTCAGCTGCACCAGATCATGGCAGACAGCCTGAACATAGTGGGACAGAAATCGCCTCTTCTCCTCCTCCACAGCAAGAATAAGATACAACATACTTCTGCTGTTCAATAGCATTTTGGCATTTGCCACTTCATGTATATTACGCATACATACTTCTCCCAGTGTGCTTCAGGGAAGTGCCTTCTATATTAAAGCAGAACAGGACTATAAAAGATGAATGTTACCTCAGCAGAAATTCATCCTGCTTGGTTGAACTGTGTGGCCTTTCTAATCTCCAGAGTACAGATTGGTTTTTTTTTCTTTTTTAAATAGAAATAGGCAAGTTCTATTTCTTAAACATGAAGACCTACATTTTTGCTTGAGACAGACTTCTTCAGCAGAATAACATCCAAATCAAATTCATCCTCTATGCCCACAAGTGAAACATTCATCAACCCTGCCATAAACTCCATTTTCAAACACAATAAACGTATACGCACTTTTACAGTGCTATTGTGCACTTCTTAATCTCTTTCCTTCTGAAGATCCTGAAGCATTTTAAAATAACTTGGTCCCATAGCACTCCTGTGAGGTAGGTAAAATATCATTATTCCCATATATACAGACTGGGAAACTCAGCCACACAGAAGGTAAGTCATGCTCAAGATCACACAGAGACACGACAGATCTGTGAATAAAACCAAGCTCTCCTGGATCCCTCTCCTATCTGTTAGACCTAAGACCATCTCCCCTTCCTTAATTTTAAATTAAAAGTAGATTATGGAAGTTGAAGTAATTATTTCCTTTTATTGGGCTCTCAGAAGAGCAAACATACAGGCAGAGATGGATTTTTCATGGTGGTGACTAAGATTTCCGCTATTCTGATAAGGCTCCTGGAGCAGAAGTAGAGTTATGGAGCACACCCTTGATATTTCCACATGTCCCAAGGAATGTAAGGAAACTGCTGAATTCTTCTGCTGGTTTTGTAGTTAATGAAAAATAATTGGCTGCACCCTGCCGGTATGAATGCCTTTGCACTACTGCAGCAACACCAGCAGATGGTCCAGTCTTTCTGCTCATGAATTCCTCACTTAATCTTCCTGATTTTTACAATTTGTGAGTTTTGGTGAAAAACTGACACGTTTCTAAATAGCTATTGTTATCATAATGAACCACTGGAGACTAAGCAAGCTGGAACAGCAGAAGGCGCCCTCAATGCACTGAATATCTAAAATAAGTGCCCCGATCCACATGATATTTCATCTTACCATGGAGAGGTACAATACGTAGGAAACTAGAAAATATGTTTTTCTTTTTACAGATTAAAATTTAAAAAGTAAGAAATCTGTGTTAAGTCACGACTACAGAGAAACTAACTCCCTGTCACTTGATGCAGAACCTCAGCTGCCAGGAAATCTGCCATGGATCACAGAGAGGTCAATGCTTGGGTACTTTACTTCTGCAAATATAGAAAGGCTAAAATGCTCGCCTTATACCTATTCCTAGAATAGAGACGGATATTGTAAGTCGTCCCTCCTCTGGATTAATGGAACAGACTACCCAGAAAGGGTGACTAGACAGATAGCACAGATTAATTAATTGTCTTTCCCTCACCAAACCCAAGGTGCTAGCAAAAATGTGTCAGGGTGTTGCTACCACAAGTAACCCATCTGTTTTGTGCAAACAAAAAATCTTCTACAGAAATTAACAGTGATTGCACAAGTGTATTTGCTGTAAAAAGGTGGCTTTTCCACAACTGGTGTGGTTTAGGCATAATATCGCTCAGCAGATGCAAAAACACCCTTCTATGAATTTCTTTTTGTAATTTCAGCTTATGTGTTGAATATCTTTCACAGGTAGTTTGACATTAACTGATTTATATACAGCAGTTTGTATTGCAAACATGCTGCTCACAGCGTAAACGAGGGACTGGCATCTCCTTGCAATGAACACCTTGGAACAATTAATTTGTATTTTTATGAGCTTTCCTTATTTGCTACCTTGCAGTTCATTGGTGTGACTGCACCTGGTAAATACCTTTCTCTATGTACAATACAGAGACAATGGATATACGAGCTCCACTGAATCATCAGTAGGTGATCAACAGCCCTGGGTTTAGGCAACTCTAACGTGAGGCTCCTCTTCTGTCTCCTGCCCCAGGCTGGTGTATGTTACTGAAGGCTCCAGCTGGCCGGTGGCTGGCAGGTCTACAACGGGTCCTGAAGGGTTTCGAAACTGCTTGTAGACTCGAGGATCCTGGGCTACATAGGTGGATGTGGAGGAGTAGAGCACCAGCCCAACAAGGATAGTGAAGAATGACAACAAGTAAAGTCCTGAAAACTAAGCAGAAATAAGAGCAGAGTCATTAGACACAGCACTGGTTATCCTGAGCTCATGATGGGTTAGGCACAGATCCTTGTTTTGGCCTGAAAGGCACAGAACAAACCTCTTGTCACAGGGATGTTCATTTTTTACAGTAATGTCTCCCTGAAAGTTGGGTTGCTCCCATTAACTTCCCTGTCTTCCATAACCAACAGCTAACCAGTGCCCTCCCATGCCCCAGTCACCTTAAGTATTGGTCAGGTGGGACTGGTCTGGGTTCAAACTGGTTTCTGGTCATAGATCCAAAGCTTATTTTGTTGTGCTTTTAGATAAGCTAGCTACTTCTATGAGTGCAAGTTTCTCTGGCTCCAGTGTGGGGTACCATCTTGTACAGCTTTCTGACAAGTAGTGAACAAATATGAAGTCAATTACAGCTAAACCACACATCTGTAAAGTATAACATGTTATTGGCAAAATAAAAAGATAAATAAGCATTTAAATAATTTAAATAAGCATTTAAAACATACATACTTGAAAAAATATTTTAATAAAGGCACTTAAAAAGCCCACTTGCAGCTTCTCTAGCTTGTGAACAGAAAGCAGATGCTAGAAGATTTAATGTGGTTTCAGAGAGGATGAACTTCAGCTGTGAAACATGCTCTAGGTTGACCTCAAGAGGTCTGAAAGTACATACAGAGAGCAGTTAACCGAAAGCTTGAGTACACATACTTTGGCACACAGCTCCACTAGATCAGAGGTCAGCCTGAATTTTCTGACAGACTCAGTGTGCTGGAACAAAAATACAACACAAGTAACGTTTTGGCAATATGTTAGTCCTTGCAAGTAAAGGTAAAGGCAGGGATTTAAAAGGACAGACCACTGGATATCAGCTCTAGATATTGGGTTTCTACTATGGGGGACACAAACATGGCTTTAAACCCACATGATTGGTCTCCTGATCCTAGACTTCAAGTTATTTCTTCTTGCATGTTGTGTTTGAGAAACCATGAAAGACATATTGCACAGCCAGTTTGTCGGTGGGGACATAAAACTGGGAATATACACAGCAGTATTCAGCGTGACTTTAAAAGAACACCAATAACCAGCTGCAACCTGTTATTAGCTGCTTCATGAGGTACTTTGCTGTTTTTCATAAAGGTATCTGCAAGTCTTGTTTTAAATCCTGACTATGGTGCTTTGATGGATGCCAATTTGTCTCCTTTGGATCATTTTAGCATAGCACAAAATGGATACACTGGACTATATTCTCTAAGAAGGAGCTTTTTATCAATTCCACTTTTTGTATTTAAAGAAATAACCATTAAGGTGAAAGCAAATTTTACTTAAGCTAACTTTGTAGTGATGTTAATCTGTTGTCATTTGGAAGACCGACAGAACTCGTGTCTAACTTTGCACCTGAGGAAGCATTTGGCTTTTAAAGAATCCACAGTATCTTTGAAAGCTTTGGGCATATATAACCATGGGACTGTATGTTTTTGTTTCCCACAGCTAACATGTGCATTTTAGAGGGAAAGCAAAATAATGGGGAAAGTTTTAAGTGTGTCAGAAGGGTTACAGGGTAGGAAGAGTTCTGTTTTTCACCAGCTGTTAATTGCTTTTTTCCAGGAATGTCACCAGGTCTTCACGTGTCGCCTGGCAGTATGATATGGTGAAACCATCCAGCTCTAACACCAGCCACAGTGTCTAACCTCACCCTGCATCTGCTGAAGAATTCCCTTGTGTTACACAGCTCTGAAAGGACTGTTTAGGCTTAGATCTCCCCCATGTGGCAATCAACCCCAAGTAAAACATTTTGAAGCATTTTCCATTTCTTTTTTGCCATTTTCAGTTCAGTTTTGCTCTCAGCACTCTCCCCTCCCCATTTCCTCTTTGCATTTGCCCTTGGGTACCACTTGGCAGCAGTGGACTTGACTAAGCTGAAGCAAAACTCAGGAGCCAAATACATCTAGTTTCCCAAACTGGGAACTAACTCCCTAGTTTCCCACTGTCCCTCTCCCCTCCCTTATGCCTGAATTTCTCACCCTGGACAGCCAGCTGGCTCACTCCACTGCATCACCAGAGTGCCAGTCAGATTTGTGATTGCCTTGTGTCCTGCTGTGAGGAATCGCAGGGCTTCCAGCAGCTAAATGTGCCCTTTTACTTGCTCTAGGAGCTGCCCAGCCAAAACCAATTCACTTTCACTTTAGTTCATGGTTCCAGCTCTACCACATCCCCCTCCTCCTGGCCATGCCTCTCATTCCTCTCTCAGGGGCTTCCTGCCAGTGGGCTCTTTCGCCCAATAATATTCTCTTCGTGGCAGTGTGTCCCCCAGTGGCAGCTCTCCAGCATGGGAGAAAGGGTTTGGACAAAGGCCTTTTAGATTTGGAAATCTAAACAAAGGCCTGCAAATCATTTGTCTTTGGTATCTATGCACAGCTATAACAATATCCATCTTTACCTTCCTTAGAAACAAGTCACGGTTCAGGCTGGATTGTCTTCTGCAGCAGGTCTCTGTAGCACTGACATAGGAGGGTTGTTAGGAAGGTTGATACAGGAATATGTACTGTAGGTATATGAGAAATCTCTGAGTTCTGTCAACACTGTCAGATTGACCCAAACCCCCTTGAAATCAATAGCTATTTCCCTCCTATTAAAAGGGCAGTAAATCCAGCAGCATGATGGGAGGATGAAGACTTATTTAATAAAATACAAAATTTGTTGTGCACTGTACTGTGCTCCTCAGACTCTAGCTGAAATATCTGTATTTTATTGAAGATAGGATTTCCAGGCATACTCTACTACTAGATCTACATTTTTTTAATCTTGACCTGCAAACCTCATCTGCTCAGATTCACT
Source organism: Mesitornis unicolor (assembly GCF_000695765.1). Classification (NCBI taxonomy): domain Eukaryota; kingdom Metazoa; phylum Chordata; class Aves; order Mesitornithiformes; family Mesitornithidae; genus Mesitornis; species Mesitornis unicolor. Next base: position 86,226 of record NW_010186366.1, on the reverse strand, counting down.
ACTAATAGACACCAAAAGGGAAACATTCAAAACCAGCAGAAAGAGCTATTCCTAAGAAATGAAGTGAGGGAAGATAATTTTTCATTTCTACTCTCCACACAACTGCAGTACAAAACTGCAGGCTCTCAGGGCGTGTAATTCCTCTCATTTTCTAAAAAGCTACTTGAGAATGATAGTGTGCTTCATTTCTAGGACTTATCTCTCACTTTTTACAGAAACATATTTCCTCTGAGAAAAAATATTTTTAAAATATCCAGATTTGCACATATCTCCCAATTCCATTCCACTTCATGCTAAACAGGATAACTGTAAGCTGTTCAAAGAGTAACATGGTCAGAAATTGTTTGATTCAGATTAGTTAATGGGTGTCAGACACTCTAAGCAGCCAAAAAATAACCCATGTTTCTATATAATTAAATAATTTTACTATAGATTTTGTATCTACACATATAGGTACATATGTATGTATATACACATAGGTATATATGTTTGTATGTATTTCAGCCTATACATTTCTTTTGTGAATCAAAATTATTTTAGATGCCACTCAGTTTCTTACCCATTTAAAAGAGAGAGTTGGTTACTCAATAAAGATGGGTTTACAGAATAAAAATAGAAAATAGGTATATAATCCTCTGAGGAGAAGGCAGAGACCTCCTTTGCAGATAAAAACTGTCTTAGTTACAATAACATTTCATATTCATCACTGACGTGAACTTACTAAGCCAAAACTTACCAAGTAGCCAAATCAAATAGTTAAATCAGCCCTACAGACCTCACCATGGCTGCTCTGCTCTGACATTTGGGTGTCTATAAATGCTTTTCCAACTAAAAGTATTCGATATGGAACACACAATGATATTTACAAATATTAAAAAAATTAAGAAAATGTAAAAATCTATGTCTTCTCTAGACATTACTTAGTACCTGTGGTGAAAATAGCTTACACTGAACTACCATTAATTTTCAGCGTATAAAAAGCGTATTTTAGGTGTCTGTCAATTTCAAGATAAACTCACAGAGCAAAACCTAGACAAATGTAACAAGATAGCATGTATAACAAGATATGCTCAGTCTATCAAAACCCGCATTGATTCTGGGTCAGTGGATGCTTCTGGTATTTATCTAAGAGATGATCCTTGGGGACCCAGTGCTTGAATGCATTTGTGCAGCCAGACTCAGCAGAAGAGCTAATGGCATCTGATGGCCTGGCTGTAGGAGCAGAGGTCTCGCTCCTTGCTCTGATACGTGCTGCTGCACAGCCCCACCAGAAAACCACCATGGCAGTAAGGTCTGGCTGATCACAGAAAATGTATGGTGAAATTGGTCTGACTTGCTGTTATCCACACACAAATTCTTTTACATTAAAAAAGAACAGAACCTAAACATATCTGCAGTGGTTCTTTGGTTTTTTTTAAAATTAAATACCTTACAGCAGTGCTACATTCAACAGTGGATGAAGCTTACAAAACCCATTTGAATTTTAGTTAATATATGGTATTTTTGTTCCAAATGAATAAAAATTAGGCATTTTTGGAGTAAGTCAAAATAAAGTTGAACAATGTAAAGGATTCTGATAACTTAAGATTTTTAAGAATCCAGAATAAACAATTAAGCCTTTCAAAATTTACTCCCTACTATTTCTTATCCCCTACTTTTCATCTCTCCAGGCAAAACTTGTCTTTCATATATCCTTAAATGATTATGGCTAAAACATTACTACTATTTCCACTTGAAAGTCTTGTGCTTTAAAGTAATACATTTGAAAAGATAGGTGCAAAATAAACTTCTTGGTGTGGAGCAAAATGTGCATCTGATTTCATTGTCTTGAATAGTGATAAGACCATGACAGTAGAAGAAAAAAAGAAAGAAATACTGTTCAGAAGGCAGTAAATTCATGCCTGGGGCTGGAGAAAGTGAGTTTTTCTTCAGTACACAGATCATGGATTTAGAAGAGAAAGCAGAAAGAAAGGACACAGCAGAATCACTGCATCAGAGCTGGGAAACTGCACTGAATGACAGCTGCAGAGGGAATTTGCAGACAAGTAGTTCTGACTGTCACAGATGTCCATGTCCATGTATACACTGACACTAGGGCAAAACAATATCCAAAGTGACAAAACCAGACAGATGCAAGCCTGCATCTTTGTAGACAAAGAAACTCGATGATTTGCTAATTTTGTTTTTTTCACTCTGCTATCATGATAATGGTCATGACTGTTATTACAATGGTTATGAAAATGCAAATTCTCTTTTACTCAGTCCATTGAACTGGATATAGTTCGCAGGAGCAGACTATTGTGGTGCTCCAAGCCCATATGTATTTCACAAGAGCAGCCATAGACTGAACCTCTTAGTAGGCAACATGAAGCCCAGCTCCTAGCCTATGGCAACCTGTGCTTTTTAAGTCTTTACAAGGAAATTTTTGTTATATGACTAACTGAAAATTTAGAATTGTCATATTTCATATATTCAATGACAAAGCATAAAAATGAATAACTACCTTTCCTCTTACCTTCTCCAGAAATTCTCCACATCTTGACAAAAATGAATAAAAATATCTGGTCTACTAATTCAAATTTTAAACCTTAGAGAGAAGCAATCTTCTCAGAATTGCACTAATGAACAAGGACAAAAATGCAAGTAACGTGTGGAATTCATTTAGTCCCATATTTCTGTTGAGACTTTCCACACTCTCCTGCCAGGCAGCTCCCCCCAACATCTTATTCCAATCAGTGGGGTCTGTGCAGCCTGATGAACCCCTCTGTTTCCCAAACTAATTCAGTTTGTAGCATACGCTGCACAGTCCATCAAAGCTAAGGCCACGAAGGGCTCCTGCACCGACTTATGTCTTTCTCCCCTGGGTAATTTCACACATGAGTACCTGTGCAGACTGAGCTAGGGGAGTTAAAACCAAATTTCTCTCATTATCTTTTATACAGCAAACAGACATTTCCACTTGGTTTGATGAATTGATCGAGAGACTGAGTTTCTTTTCACACTGTTTTCTATTTTTGCCTCTAATATAGCAAATGAAGTTCACCGTGACCAAGTGCAGAAGATGTGCTGTGGGATGCACACACTCTCCAGCCAGCAGCAGCACCAGGAAGGTTGAGGGCTCTCAGAGCTATGAATTCGCGCAGTGTTTTCAATTCTATAGATGGATATTACAGACATACTACTTTATTAATAGGATCAGAAGCCAGCATCCTAGTCATAGCTCATAGTGCTCTCTGGTGACTCCCTCAGCTAAGACCCACAAGGGTCTGGCCAAATTTGTCTTAGGTTGGGACTGTGACTCACTCAAACTCTTGCTGACTATTTTTGTCCCAGACTGTGAGGCAGATGCCTCTGTTTCCTCCTACCACAGAGGAAGGGGGGCTCCCTTTGGGATTCAGGGTCTACCCTGCTCTTTACTGGGAGAACAATCTGTTGGTTCAACCTCAATTACTGCTGTCTCCCTTCAAGGATGAGGGATAAAGACCTGACCTTTGGCTGATCACTGATCCCTGTTGAGAGTTACGGGCAGAATATTTCATAGGGATATGCGGATATCTTCCCAAACAGACTGCAGGACCCCAGGCAGGTGATGATACATCTTTGTTATCAACAGGAATTTGGCCTACCACAGTGAAATGCAGTATTTTGTAAAACCCAAATGGCATCAAACACCAGAAGGGCTGCTGCGAGTTTTCCAGACTGCACTCAAATAGATAAAACTCACCCACTTGTACCTTTATACATCCTGCCAGATCTTTAAGATCTTTGAACTAGAGATCCCTAAAGGGACCCAGACCACTGAGATATGACTTATTATGTCTTCTCAGCTCTCCAACTGCAGGAGCTTGAATGCCTGAGCAGAAGTGTTTGTTTTCTTGCTGAGAAGGCTACCAAGGGGTGCTGGACATCTTCAGTAATTATGACAACTTCTGGGCAGGGAGTCTGTCCACTAGCAGCAGGACTGCATTATCTTCACACTTCAATGACCTCCAGCTATTTCCAAGGCAAACTGTGAGGATATAGTCATAAGTGGTGACTTAAGGTCCTATCTTGCCCTCTGAACTCAGTTGTGATGCAAACTGAAATCTGTAGCTAGTTCTTCCAGATCTTTTTTCATTTCTTTCCTGTCTGTTGGCAGTCACATAAGAAGTTTTTCACTGGGTGAAGGAGGCTTGAGCTGCAGGGCATGTCTCAACACATCACTGTTGTTCATGCCAGCCAGAACCCAAAGCAAGAAGCATCTGGCTTGCTTTAACAACAGTGAAAGTCTGACATCAGCCTCATTGCCATTGGTCCAAAACAAAGAAGCCAAAGGAAGTTTTACCTCTGCCATTTCACGCATGAGGGAAAGGCC
>NW_010186366.1:31930-81841 GCF_000695765.1 Mesitornis unicolor | reverse complement strand
TTCCTGCTGCCTGCTTGCATCCCCAGTGTTCTCTAACTGAAATGAAATACTGTCCATTACTATGGCTAATCAACTCCTGCTTATACTGAATCGCAAATGTGGCACAGAAATTGTGATGTGAAGTAATCATCTGACACATTTTCTTTATTTTCCAGTTGATTCTCAAAGATCCTGTTCTAGTGCTTGCATGTTTTACTGCAGGTAAAACATAGTGGTCCATGCCTTCTGTCATATAGCAGCACAGTCTTTTGTAGTCCATGTACGGTATCTGCTGGTGGGCTCAGTTTAACTCGTAAGACCGTGATGAGTGGGAAAGTCCTAAGCTATTTGATGCTGAGGTCATCTATATAGGACAAAAGGGAGGAGGGGGTTAATAGAAAGCTCTCACCACAAATTCTGTTAAAATTTGGGAAACTTCAGAGTTTTCCTGGAATTAATTGGTAGGGTAAAACAAACTTATGGAGAAAGCTGACAAGACTTGGAGAAAAATCTCCAAGGTTGATGTATGCAGCTGTAAGGCAAATACTGGTTTTGCGCAAATCTGCATCATTAGCAAATAGTATCGTCACAAAAATTTCCTAATAGTCTGTACTTTCTAAATATGTGCCTGTTAGGGCAATATGTTTGTGTGAAATGGCTTATCTTCCTTTCCTGGGTGCCAGGAGAGATGGGAATGCTGCTTTCTCTTCTGTTTCCCTTTGTTGCCTCTGCAATCAGATGTGGAGAAAAAATGAGCCTGTGTTCAGTACCCCTGTGGTACCAGCAGTCTGTCTAATTAAAAAGTGCAAGGTAGAATGAGCCCTGCAATCTGTTTTAATCTTACCTCATCTATAAAGGAAAGAGATTTTTATGTGAAGTTAGAACACTTACCTTACACTGTTCTAATTTCCTGTGAGCGCCCTTACTGTTGGATAAGGGAGCTTCATTTCTGGTTATTTTATATAAATCACTTGGCAAGAGAGTGGTAAAGCAGTTATCCTTTTAAATGTTCTTAATACTAAAATGAGGAGCACAACAGAAATGCTTATAAAAATAAAAACAATTCTCCCTCCCCACTTTCACCTTTCATTATTCTTTTCTGGTTTGCTCTATCAGTTGTCAGTTGCCATGTGTCTTTCTGGTTTTGTATGTATTTAATATAGTAGCAGATGTCTGCTGTACTTGATTCTGTATTACTGTATATGAGGCTAATTGTGTTCAAAACCAAGGTTACAATAAAGGATTCATCTTGGATACTTTGTTTTTATTCCTTTTCTGCTGAAACTAACAATATATTCCTGCAGTAATGGTGTTCTTTTCTCTCAGCCATACAAACAGGAGCACTCCTGTCCTGAGAAACAAGGAACACACAGCTGCTGTGACCCTTACCACGAGGGACTCTGTAAGCTGCCTGGAGGGAATGCAATGAGGCTGTTTCACATCGGGGTTTGCTGTGGTCTGGTGTGTTCGCTGCAGGCAACATGAGGCCAAACTCCAGAAGCTCCAAGAGCTCTCAACTGAGTCAATTCACAAGACAGACACATGAAGGAAGCAGCATGGAGAGCACGACCTAAGCCATTGAACTCCATCTCCCATCACTGTGACAGCCAGTTCAGATATTCCAATCTGGCAAACACACCCTGTCCTCCTGCAAGCATTATTAAGGTTTTTATCCACTCTGTGTCTATCTGAAGTCTGTTCTGGAACCTCCCTGCTACAATCGCCAAAAAATCTCCCTAATTTCTATTCCAAATTTATGCTTTCTCATTTTCCACCTGTATGTTCTTGTGTCAGCATTAGTCTCTAGCTCAAGTAATTCTCCTTTCCTCCCTGTGAATTTACAGATTAATTTATATATGTTGCGTATCACAGTCCTTTCCAGTCCATCAGAAATTGAAGCTATGCTACATACAGCAAACATTTTTTAGGATCTGCACATTCAGTACGTTAGCAGATGCACACTTACTCTGTCAAGGCTTTGGAGCAGATAAGAGTAAAAGTTCTGATGGCCCCCTTGGGCTGACCAAAAATCTCCAAAGCTACAGCCAGCAAAGGGCTGTTCTGAGATGATAAGTTATCCTATTCTATGGCATTAGCACTTCTCCCTCAATACTAGAAAAACCTAGACTGACTCATTTGGAAACAGCTTTGTCAAAACTGTGTTCAAATTCCTCCCATCTTTTGCCACAGACATTACCTGTGCTTTGTGCTTCATAGCATTTTTCAACGTAATTCAAGTCTCGTTGCCTGATATTTTAATCCTTCTTCCTACTGAGGGTGCCAAAGCTATTATTACAGTCACAAGACTGGTCTTCAGGCCAACTCTTTGGGACCTCCATCAGCGATCTCCTTCTAGCAAGCTTTTTCTCTCTCAGCATGTTGCCTTGTCCTTTATCCTCATTAACCAGTTTCTTACCTAGTTTTCAATCTTTACAGTGCTAACCCTGTTTCTTCACTTAACTGATAATTTTCTACACTGCACCATATAAAAGCCTCACAGATTAGATCTATCATTTGTCTTTCGTCTACAAAAATCTGTTAAATTATCAGACAGACATCAGATTTAGATTGGCATGATTTACCTTTTGTGAACTAGGTTCCCTTTTATCTGATTTTCCATGTTTCTAATTATTCCTCCCTGGTGTCTACTTCTGATTTTAGTTTATCGCCTACTTCATATACAATTCTTCAAACTGTCTATATTCCCAAACTTGAAAGTATTCAGATTATTATATTCTGTTTCTGCTTCTGATGTAGTAATTTTCATTTCTATTAATTATTGTGCGTTGTTTTAATATTTAACTCCCATCCTTACTGAATATGACAGAAAGTTTTGATTTCATTTTGGTTCCAAACTAAAGGTTGCTTAATTTTGACCTCTGCTGTCTCTGCGTAGCAAAACTATTTCTTCCCTTCATATACAAGAACTTTTAACTGTTACACTTTCTTTTTCATTGCCAAGCTTGGTTTATCTTCTATAGCAAATAGACTTTGCTCCTTCTCTTTTTCACCTGTACAGTATCAATTTTCTTTTGTGATTATTCTCTATTCTTTCTTTTCTCTGTTTTTGTTAAACTGGTTTTTCCAGTTGCATCTGGAGCTCTCCCCTACAAGTCCTCCTCTTGTACTTAAGACACAAAATTCAGATTACTTTAAGTTAAAGCTAGTTCAAATCTCCTTCAGGCCAATTATGAGCCTTTTAAATACCTGAAAGAGCAGATACTCTTGCTTGTTAAACTTGACACATGCAGGTGGTGGTAATAACTCCTGAAGTTTACTCCAGTTAATTAAGATAAGTTGCTTAGCAGCAGTGCTGATGACAAGCATCTATCCTGTATCATGGGTTTGAAAGCTTCCAGTTTAGTGGGAAAGGGGAGGTTAGACATAAAGAAGATGCTTTTTGAAGACTTTCTAGCAGTTAATAAAATATCCTACTGCTTAGATTGAAAACACCGAGAAGTGATGTCTTCTGACTGATGTTATGTCTTGCCTGTTGACCTATTCCTTCATTTTGGTAGGAAATAGAAGGTAATTTGGATGCTTAACCCTGTATGTATGTACAATTCATTGATTTGGCTAGTAGGAGGCACAACTGGAGTAAGCACTTCAACTCAGTTAATCAAAACAGATAAATAAATTAAGTCCCAATTTTACATATATTTCTTCCCAGCAGCTCACGGACCATGTGAACAGCCAGACATAATTCTTTTCTGATCACTTTTGGAAACAAGGACTTATTCAATTCTGTAAGAAATCTCCTAATTTATAACACAGCTATTGCATTCAGTCCTACAATTTTCTTTCAAAGATGATTCTGTCTACGTCTCTGGGGAACTTCCAGCCTTTGTTTCCATATGCTAAGGTGGAAATAGCATTCAATTTGAAGAACAGTAATTTGAAAATCTTTACAGATTTTCAGTAACTGAACCTTATTTAAGCTTTTGAATGCAGCTTCTGCTTTGCAAATTCATAGCTTTTTGTTGGCTGTCTCCTCTGGGTTGCAAATTATTGCTGAGGAATGTAACTCGATGCATTCATTGTACTCCCTTGTCTTCAAAAGTAAGCTTGACTTGGGAAATGCTGAGGTTCTCATTTAACTTTTTTTTCCACAAACAATTACCAATCTAAGCCTCTTGATCTCTATTTTCGTATTAATTGAGTTATCATTTAGAAAAGGTATGTTGTCATTGAGATCCAGCTCTTTTAATAGGATGTCTTTGTTATGTTTTACTGTCTGCGCCTTTTTTTGGTAATAAATTAAAAGACAGTATTTGTTACAATATTTTTTGCTTTCTGCAACTCATTCAAACCACTTTCTTGTTTTCTTCTGTTATATGTATTTGTATTGCTCCACTCCTCCAAATTTCCTTTTCCAGCCCATGCTCACCAGCACATTTAAAACCCATATGGTTTTGTTGAAGATTTATCATTCAAGAGGTAATAATTTCCAATAACAGGAAGATTTCTACTAATATGTCTGTGCTTTCCTATAGGGTAGGAATTATAAGCACTTCACATTTACCTTCCACATGACTCATCATTAGTTTTTCCAAAACACTATTTATTTTCTTCAAAGTGTTAGAATCAAACTTCATAATGTACTCTGAACAACTTTTCTCTTCTATAGAAACACAAAATTAATTCAAACAAGGTAATTTGAGATGACTGTTACATAGCTCAAAGTGCTCAAAGCTCATTATTACAATACTCCAAATGAAAAAGACTGATACATGGGGGCCTTATACTAAACATAAAAACACTGTTGCATGTTCCACCAATACAATGCTGTTGCCTCCCTTTGGCTGCTGTAGTGCTCCTGTGTCTGGAGCACTGACGAGCCTGGGGGCAGAGGTGTGGATAGAAAAGACTACTGGGATCGCCTCTTCTAACTGCAGACGGCAGCGACTTCAAATTACATACAAAATGAAACAGCATCCCGAATTACACACACTCCCAATTCCCTAACCAATTCTCATCAGTTCCCTAAACACTGCTCCCCCTCACCTACCCCTGCCAAGAAAGCAATGAAGACTTGGGAATTACGGACTCAGTGTTCTGCAAGGTGTTGAAAATTCAGGTCCTGTGACAGTGATGTGAATTACCTTTTTAAGTACTCAAAGCATATTCTGTTTATCCATGTTCAACTCATTCTTCAAAAAGACAATTATTTGCTAAAGACACTTAAGAAAGTATATTTTGTAATAACAGAAAGCAATACCAACCCTCAGCATAACACCATCCATACAGAGAAATGTCAATGTTAAAAACTTACTATCCTGTGGTTCCTCTTCATTTTGTATAAAAAATAAGAGGAAACTAATAGGTTCTATGCTAGGACTTAAAACCTTTGTTCATTATTTTGTTTGAAAAGTAACAGCTTTGCACTTTAAGGTGAGTAAACCACTTTCCCAGTGCCTTACAGGTCAGAGCATTTAAGTGGTTCATTGCAAGCAAGTCTGATCATCAATTTAAGTAGATTACACAGGCAGATAACACTGTCTCTTTTCTTTCTCTGAGGACTGTATGTGAACAGACTGATTTTACACATTTGTTTACTACAGTTAACTTTTGAATTCTTTTTTCATTTCATGTATTGTTTTGAGTGGTCAATAGCCATTAGGCAATTTGCTATCCAACATGACTGAAGGCAGAACTCAGTCACATTGTGGAGCTTTTTTCCTCTGACTGGTTGGATTGTCAGTATAAACTGCTTTTTATTTCAGTTTGATACTGGTTCTATTTAGTGATTACATGAGTTTCAGCTGACCTCAAACACCCTTTAGACAAATGAAATTTTATGTGTGTACCTACTTTACTCAGGTATTTAAAAAGAGTATAAATGCGTCAAATTGAAAAGCTCTTTTGAAATTGCAAACAGATCTTTTAACATTTTAACACTTAAGCTATGCAGGAAGATGTGATACTGAGACATAAAATGATTTGATTCAAAAGCTGCACGCAATAAGAAGGTGGCAGAAAGAAAAGAAATATTATGATCATCTAATCTTTGATACAAAAAACCAAAAACCATACTATGAGTTGACAACAAGGTGTGGAGTAGCAAGACACAGAACAGTGCTCTTGTCAGTAAACCCTGTTAACCAGGGATTCACTAAGAATAGTAAGAAATCTAAATCACACAGTTAAGAGGACATAAACCCATGCACAGGTCGATAGATCAACTCCTGGCTGTTGTTGAAATAGTTCTTGGCTAGGAAGCCAAACCGTTGTTCTGTAATTAAAGAAAAGGAAAAAAATCTTAAACTTAGAGGAGAAGTAGAAACTGAAGCTCTTTCAAGAACAGAAATCCTCCATTTGCTTCTTTTACGAAACACCTGAAGCTGTTCTTCCTAAACCAAAGTATGCTTGCTGGAAACTCTGTTGACTACAGCTGCCAGGATTATCTCCATGGCAGACACCTGGAAGTCTTAAAAGCTCCTTCTGGGGGCTCTGGGCTGCCTAAGGCAGAGCTGAGATTTGTTCTCTGACTTCTAGAATCCAGGAGCAGCATAACTTGTGCTTTTTTGTGCCTGAGATGAAGCAGTCCTAGAATATCCAGTCAAAAACACTGGGAACTGTGTGCTGCTGCAACCTCTTAGGTGCGTGGGCAAAACAACCGCCAAGGTTCGAGAAATGCCAGCCTGTGTTGCCTTGGGAGCATACTGAAAACTGGATGTTTGCACTTTGCATTTCTGTTTTGATAATTAGGCACTTTCAACAAAAATGTATTTTGCTAGAAAACTCCTAAGCAGTTCTGCTGTGAGCAGTCTTTAAACATGAGAAAAAAGAAATCCTAACCTAAAAGCCCTAAAAACAACCTACAAAGCTTGACATTTATGATGAACTAGTGTTCAAAAAAATTATTGAAATTGAAGCTTTCACTGCAACTTTTACAATCCAAATTCCACTTCTGTTACACTCTTTTTTGATGGCTCCCAAACAGTGAGTATCCATAGTTCAATCTTCATGCTTTGCAACTAATGAATCTATTGCAAGATGACACTGCAAAAGGAAGAGATATCCTTTTAACAATGCAGCATTTTCAGAAAGCTGCCATATCTGTGCTGTGTTGTTAAAAAAACTATTGTCAGATTCTGCAGCATCTTGGTTGGAGTAATTTAATTTTTCAGCTTCTACTCTTTTGTGTCATTTTACTTCATAGCTTTTTTATTGTACAGCATCCTTCACCCACAGACACAGGGTGAGCAGATGTGGCCCCTTCTGTCACAGGACTATACATTCAAGTGTCACCAAAGACACACCTAACTCCTTTCCACCTTAAGGTAGCTCTTCAAATATAGATGTCTACCTATTTTCTAATTGATTATAATTTGGAGGATGAAATTCAAATAAATAAATATACAAATGAATAAAGAAATTAAAAATAGAAGCAGCTTCTAAAATGCCACTTAGATGAAAGGCATGCAGCTTCAAGGGGACAGAGTTGTTGACAGGGAGTCCCATTGTCAGAAATCGGATACTCTGGAAAAGAAAGGGAAACATGCACATAGGTTTCTGCACATAACCAATGGCATAAAGAATTAACTAATAATATGATTTATCCTCATTATTATTAAAGGCTTAGAAGCCTTCACCAGGATAAAGACCCTGTGAGATTAAATTCCATTCAAAGAGAGAATTTATGGGTCAAGCAGCTTGCATATCCAATTTAATCAGGAAAATAATCCAAAATATATGAATAAGGAAGTGATAATGTAAAAATAGTTCCTTAGCCTGCACTGCCTGCTCTACAAGAAATAATGATGCACCACTGACAACACCACTGTCACAGTTTAAAATACGTAGGTGTCAGTCCACTAACAAGGTCAAGTAAAGAAAAGGATTTTACTAACTTCAGCTTATACTTGCAGATAAGTTTTTTAAAAAAAGTGACAACATAATTTGAAGTATTTTCTCAGCTTGGTCAGATGATAAGGAAAAGTCTTTCAGGTGTTTATGGATGGCTACCAAATAAAAATCAAACTAATAACAAACAATCCTCCCCCAAACCGAAGCAATTCTACCTCCTGGTTCCAAACTACAGAGATCATATCCATCCTTCACTAACAAAAACCAGGATGGTCTGAAGCATATAGAGTCACAGTAAGGCATGGTCTTTATCTCCAGTCATGAAACTGTGATTATTTTTTTTAAAAGATAATATCTTGAGTAGCAGACTTTCCTAATTTAGGAAAATTAATTGAAGCCCACTGAAGCCAGTAGAAAAGCTCATATTGCCTTCAGTGATTTGGATCAGGATGGTAAAGTACATGCTTTTAACAGAGGCTTCTACTTCTTCTTTATCTCTAATAATGGTCAAATTTTCATCTCAGTGAAAGCTACATAAATATCCAGTTCATGGGCACTGCCTATTATCGGTGCTGGCAAAAGTGAAATTGGAACCTATTGCCCCCAACTTGTACCCTCTCTTCTCCATTTTTAAAACCCAGCCTCCTTCATGGCTGTAATGGAAAGGCTGTCATCTGCTCCCTGCCATTAGAGGGGTTCTGCTGTCAGAATCAGCATTGAAAAGTAATTTTTAGAAGCATCAGTAAGTATCAGCAAATGAGGTTCCAGCTAGCATCATTTCAGATTTCTGGTGCTGACGAGTTTTGAGTATCATGTTTATCTGTGTAGCCAAGTCCTTCCTCACAGATACTCTCCACAATTCTAAATCAAGATACATGACATTCTTGATTTATTATGAAATATATGCATTTTCTTCATTTGGAAATTGCTACTATATCCAGAAATTCTGAATTTTTATAGCTGCATCTTGGATAAAATAATGAATGAATTTGCCAAGGCAGAATAGAATTGATTTGGCTTGGCTTGCTAGGTAATGATGTAATACAGTGTGACTCGACCTGCTGGTGCAGAACACAATCAGTATGCATGCTCTAGCTGGTGGAAAACATACAATAAACTCCTTAGATTATTTAGTGAGAATCCAATTTGCTTACAATGACTAAAGCACAACATATGGCTTGCGGATGAAAAGTATGAACTTTAAAAGTTAACATAAAAATAAAGCTAAGGCTGACTAAAATGTAAAAAAAGAACACCTCCTAAGCAAAAAAAGAACTGAGGTTATACAAAAGCTCCAATCCCATACACCCAGAGATTTGGCCCTGAATTTCCCAGCACCATCACTGTTGGTGTATCCATGACAAAGAATGGCTGTCACGGTCTCTGACAGGGCAAGGACAGTCCTGTTACTCAGAACATTAAGTTTTCTCCATGCTATGCCCAGACATCCGTCAATTATCAATTTAGCTGTACTTTAGGAGGTCGTGAAATGAGAACAGATAGCCAGAGAAGTTAACCTCAAAAATGTATAAAATATATAAATATGGTGAGAATTTTAAAAAAAGGATTGAAGATATGGACCTGCATACTTAAATGCTATGGCAGTGGACAGTATTTATTCACCAAAGAGGCCAGACACTCTTCTCTCCATCCACTGGAATATTTGGAATTAATTCTTGATTAAACAAGAACTAAAAAGAGAGCTTTTATTTGGGGTATGCAGATAATTTTAGGAATGACGCACTACAACCTAGTCAGGATCTATCTCAAATTGAAAGTCATAAATCATTAAATTTTAATACAATAACACCTTGAACAAGTAACATCTTGAATTATGAGAGTATAACCAGAGTTGTGTCAAGTTAACATGCTGCATTTCTAGCTTCCACGGGCCTGGGATCTGTTCAACGTGCTACAAGGATATTTGCATATATAAATAAGAATATAAATGCAGCTGTGCATAAACTTGCTGTCCTGCATGTCATGATGTTGCAAGTTTGTATTATAAAACAATGAAATGCAAACGAGTCAAAACACTTCAAACACAAGCTTCTCCTCAGTTTGGTTTCAGAGGCTCTAAAGCCCAGTTAAACTAATTTCCTGCATTTTCTATGGATTTTCATAGATTTACCTCTATAGGTGCAATAAAACTGTCTGGTGATAAAAGTAGCAGCACAGGGAAAAAACCATAACTGTTTCTTGAAAGCATAATAAAATCATATTCTGCAAGGGGCACTAAACCGCTCAGTTGATCCTAATTCAGCACAAAAGCATTTGCTTCCCAGTGAAGTGGGGCTTTGCCTGCTGGCCAGCACAGCAATAAGCAGAACGAGCTGCGTATCTGCAGGAGATGTACAGCTGGGCTGGGAATGAAACAGCTTTTTAGGAGCAAGAAAACAAGCAAGTGTACACAGTCGTAGGAGGGGAATTAATTTAGATCATTTAATGTTAACAGATTAGACTTCAATATTGAGTGCAAGTCATGCATTCACAGTTCTACTTCCTCATTTAAAATGATACCTGATAGTAAACCAGGAAAAAATGAAGAGTTGATCTGATTAAGTGGGCTTTTAAGTGATAAATAAGTAGGCTTTTAAATCTAGATGATCTCTGAATATAGCCTCTTTTAAAATGTCCTCTGCAATGTAAGTTTGAAGGGTATGAAAGGAGACACTGACAGCTCGAGAAGCTGATATTGCATTTAAGGTAAAGGCCTTTCCACAAAGTCCTGACAAAGGTCTTCTCCTTATCAGCGCTTCAGCTGGAAAGAACAAAGGGGAGACACACATGAGGTATATGATAGATTGCAAGATGAGTACAAACCACACATGAAAGGCAATTATGAAAAATGTAAATACAGTCTTACTATTTAGGGGATAACACGCTTCCTGGAGCAATGGAGATACAAGAGCATTGCACCAGCTGCTGGAGGCACCTTTCCTGATGCTGAAGGGACTATCTCAGGAAACATGGATTCCAACTGGATGTGGTGCAGAGAAGGATGGGGAGGTGCCTGGGGAAACAGGTGGCCCATCCCAGGAGGTAAGAAGGTAAGAGTGTAGCTTGCTCTGACTGGGGCTGAGAGAAGATATGATTACTCTCTATTGAGGTACCAATGGAGTAAAAGGCTAAGATGGCAGGGGCATTCTTCATGCTAAGGGATACTCTTGGTAGAATGACAAGTGGATCAAACCCAGCCACAACTAAATTTATGCTGGAAAAAAGAAGGTTTCTGACTGTTGGAGCAGTGATGGTCTCTAACAGTCTCCCAAGTAGAGCAGCCAAATAGGCTGACATAAGAATTTGATAAGCATTTATGGAGAAGAATGCATGATTCAGTTAACTGCAGGAGAATGAGATTTTCAAACAGCTTTCTAATCAGAGGAGTAAGGGGCACAGGGGATCACCAGCTAATTCAGAGGTGGAACTCAACTGATTTATCAGGACAGGTGACAGACCTTGCTTTCAACCAGAAAACCTTGTAGTTCTGAGCCTTCTCCTCCTGAGCACTTTTTCAGTATGGGCCTTAAAGGAAGGCCAAGGTGCCAGTGTGTTTGAGCTGACATGCACATACAGTAAATAGAAAGACAGGGGTCAAGGAGTTTGAAAATTCTACCTTCCTGGGTCTGCCAAGGCACCCAACAATTAGACACAGGGAAGAACTGAAACCTTTTATGCACCTTCTGCCCTTCAAGTGCCTGAAGTTTAGGTTTGCAATTGCAAAATCGCCCTTTTTGTTATGTTTGAGCAATGCTGAGCACAAAGCTGCCCAAAACCTGCTGCCTTTTGGGTATTTCCCTTTAACAGAGTTTGACTTTGCTAAAGCAATACTACTTTCAGAATTAAATTTGTCTGCCTTTTCTTGTGTGTAACACAGGCATTTTTCTTAGAAACAGTGCACTAATATCACTAAATATATTTTTCTATAGGTATCAAATAATATTATTAACAGGGGCTAACAATTTTCAGGTAATATCTAGTGTCAAGTACTTTGGATTTGAAGTGTGGAGCAGAAAGAACAAAGAATCAAATCACTATGAGACAGACCTGCTAAGCAGCAGAAAACCTTTACGCTGTGTTCTCAGTGAAATATTTGTTTCTATGCTTGCTTTTCTTCTGTCTGCAAAATTCTTTAAGCCACAAAACCAAAACAAAACACAGGACAAAACAATTTTGTGTTGGAGTCTGAAGCTTTGAACATTCACTGTTTCATTCAGATTCATTCAGGTATCATTAGTATCACAAAATCCAATTTGAGTTGTTTAACTATTCAGTATTTTAAGGCTTTTATTTACCAAAGTCTTCTCTGGGCCACCATTTTAGTGATCAAGTAACCTCTCTCTTATGAATAAATGATGGTACACAGCAATCGCCTCCTGCACCCTGATGCTATTTTCATATGATGGACACTTAGGGGGATACTTGTGAATAATGAAGTGCCATTCCTTACAATTGGAGACCAAATGCGTGCCTGTATCACACAATATTTTGAATATTAGAGGACCCGAGAGAGAAAAGTTTAACTTCAACAGAACTCTGCTGCACATTTTGGCATTTACACTAACAGGCAAGCCATTGATTTGACTAACAAATAAGGTGCAATTCATGGACAATTTTGAGCAATAAATTCATAATCAGCATGAATGAAACAAATGTATTATCAGGGAAAAATTTTCTATGGGATTCATGGAAGAGTCCTCCACTTCATGCTGCCACCTTGCATCTCATCACAGCAGCTGAAATTACTTCTGATAACTAAAATGCAATTAATGATACAGTTGCTGATGAACAGGCACTCATATCTTAAAACTAATAACAAGAAGACCAAACGAGCTCTCTTCAACAACTGGAAATCATAAAATAAAATTGGTTTTGGTGTGGAAAGCCTGAAGTATAAAAAAAATCCCTGCACTTTTACTGGTTAGATCTGAAAAAGCTTGGAGGCTTCTTTTGCAATGATACTTCTTCAGGCATACAACTGTTACTCAAATACATCTCTCATTTCCACATACCTTGTAGTGGAAGAGGAATAATCCACAGAAAAGGCTGTACAGGTCAGCTGTGAGTAGGGAGAGGTTGACGGCAGTAGCACTGGTTTTCTTTATGACCACTGGCATAAAGCTGTAGAGGCCAAACATACAGGCACTAAAGCCAACATACAACAAGCCTGCGGAAGAGAAACAAGAAGCAAAGTGACTTTTCATAGCCTGCAGAAATTATTCATGTTGGGAAGAAGGCTATGTTTTTAGAAAAGGATGAAGAATGCTTTTTCAAAGAAACCTGGATTCAAATTATCACACATATATAGAGAGAGACACTCTATGAGAGCATCATTCTAAATATACATGAAAACCAGTGAAAACTGTATCAGCAGTGGACACAATATCCTTTCTCTGTGGTCCCCATAAAAGCAGTGCTGTTTTAAGACAGTGTCTTATACTACTAGCAAATACCTCATGCCCAACATAAACTTGGATGAAATTATGCATTTGGACACAACAAATCTAGTCTATTAAGGAGCTGAATGTCCCCAACACCAACTGAGTTCAGCTGAGTTTGATGGAGCAGGTAATATTTTCTGGGAATGGACCCAAAAAACCAAATTTGCAGGGGAGTTAATGAGCCAGTGGATGAATGCAGGAGGAGAGCACTCAAGTGACAGAGGTCTTAGTCCTGTTTTGCCACCAAACCTGACAAATCACTTCAGTTTTGTGCCTCTGTTCCTCTACCACTTTTTGTCTGCCTTCCTTAATAAAGCTTTCTGGAGCTGAGACTATTTCTTGCTACATGTTTACAGAGTGCCTCACACAAATTAGGTTGTTAGACACTAATATAATAAAAATACATTGCAGTAAAAATCTAATTTCATTTAAAAACCTAAATAACTTACTGGGAAAGAATTCATTGCTTCAGTTATTACTTGATAAATCCCAAGGCAAATTAATCAATATGAAGTTAAAAAAAACAGCAAACACTTCACTTATCTGCTTTCATGCAAACGATATTTGTTAGGCTGCCGTATGTTGCAGAATTCCCAGCTGATACTTGCACGAGCCTAAATTTAGACTCATGTCAGCTCTTCAGAGCGTGTAGTTAAAATGTTGCAGAAAATCTGATTGCCAAAGTCCTGAAACGGATTAAAAGGGGCAAAAAAGG
This sequence comes from Mesitornis unicolor, assembly GCF_000695765.1. Classification (NCBI taxonomy): domain Eukaryota; kingdom Metazoa; phylum Chordata; class Aves; order Mesitornithiformes; family Mesitornithidae; genus Mesitornis; species Mesitornis unicolor. The sequence continues at coordinate 67,897 of NW_010186366.1, read as the reverse complement.
CCCATATGATTTGTATCTGCTCATGGATCCACTTAGTTAAAAAACTCTTTAGAAAAGCTATGTAAAGGACAAAATCAGATGTGACATAAGAGTCCCTTAGAAGCACCTGAACTGAAGTGTACATTCATCTGAAACAAATACAGCAGTCACAAAATGTCAGTGTCCATATATCAATTGCTACAGCATGATAATGAATTTGAATTTTTAGTCACAATATAGATAATCACGGTAAGAACTGCTTTTACAAACAGGTAGCAAATCTTTATGGTGTACATTGCATATGGGTAACAACAGAATCAGCCTTAGGCAGTTCTTGAAAGAGTTGCTTTATGCAAACTCTGCAGCTCTTCTGCAGTACACAAATGACTGCATTAAATGGAGCACAGTTTGGATCAATGAGAAACTGTTTGCATACATGAGCACTAAGTCATCTTTTCTTCCAGGCTTAAAGCAAAAACCTTAATTAAAAGCCATTCTGGTTCAAAGTCAGCATTCTTAAAGTACTGTCCATAAAGCATCAGCTGGTCCACCTAGCCCCTGCTGGTCAGTCTGAATTTAACACACACATTCAGGTGCTTTGCTGGGTTATACTTCCAACAGCGCAATTTTATGGTATTGCCTTGGTGTTCATATTCTTTGGCAGCCAACTACATACACTTCACAACCTGCTTTTCCAAAGGACATTTCAGTTCCAGTGGAAGATTGCTTAAACTGTAGCTGTCCTATGTAATGTGAATGTAAAGTGGTATTTCATTTATATCTTAAAAATACATGTAATACTCACCAGCTAGATGGCATTTAGTGGTGACAATAAACAAGCTGGAAATAACATCATATGATCTTCAGATATTGCTTCTTAGAGGGCCAGTGTCAGACTAAAAATATGTTTTAGGCTCCAAGCCTCAGCTTCCTTGGGTACACCTTCAGAGCTAATGGTGACCTTGGGAACCATCACTAGGGCTGCAGTCCCAGGTGGTGGGACCTGTGTCAAACCAAGCACTGATTCACTGCTACCAATTGCCTGTAGCACCCTGGAAAGAAGCAGCCTCGTAGGAGGTGCTTTCACAGTGATCTGCTGGTCAGCTGCTCTGTGTTAAACCCTCAGAAGCTCATAATTTGTAACTGCTTTCAGGTGTGCTGGCATTGTCCTGAACTGAAAGCTTAATCTGCATGAAGGCAGCTGTGGGTGGGATTCATTACACCTAACTCTGGACACAGACTGAGGGTTGGTGGTCAATGAAGAGACTGGAAAATTTTAGGGTGTAGACTCTCCAACCTCTTTTACAGACCAGCTTTAGCATAGTATGATTTGTGTCATGCCTGTCTATGGTTGTTGATGATAAAGGGAGTGTAAATCTGATTTATCTAAATCAGATGTCCACCTCCTAGGTATCTAAAGTTGGTGGAAGAAATCCCTGCTTGTCTATCAGCGTTCACCCTGATGGATAAGGTCACCAGTGTTGCCTAGATGGGTGTGAATGCCTCTTAAGTGTCTGAACTGAGTACTTAGCATCATAGGATCATGGGGTGATTCAGGCTGGAAGGGAGCTCAGAGGTCTCTAGTTCAAACCCTGCTCAAACCAGGCTCAGCTGTGAGATCAGACCAAGTGCTCAGGACTTTGCCCAGCCTGGTCTTGAAACCTCTGAGGATTTCTCTGAATCTGCTTCATTGCCTGCCCACCTGTCCTCAGTGTGAAGATTCTCCTTTTACCCATGTTGGAATATCTAATTTCTGCTTCCTCCTGTTGTCTCTCATCCTTCTGTCATGCACCGCTGTGAAGACCTTGACTCTTTCCTTTTAATAATCTCCTTGTAGGTAACTCCTCAAAGCCTTCTCTTCTGCATGCTGAACAAGCTCCAATCTCTCAGTATTCCCCCACTTCTCTTAAGACTAGGCATCTTCACGCAGATGGGCAGGATGTGCCCCCAGGGACTGTTCTAAAGTAGCCCAAATAGCACAAAGACTAACATGTCTTGGGAACTTCTGTTTTAGCTCCTGAGCATGCATGTTTTAGCCTTTGTGGTTTTTATCCAAAAGCTAACGTTTCATTGAGATGAAATTGAATAATTTATGAGTTTTCACATTATATTCTTGGAATAAAGACCATTCTGAAATATTCAAACCCCCGATAACAAAGGATACTTCCATGGAGATTCAAACTGGCATTTCTCTTAAATAAAAAGGATGTTAGTTTATTTGTGATTACTTCATCTATCACTCTACTAAACATGTCAAGGAAACCATATGAAACCACTCAGTCAGAACGGTATAATCATTCTGCTTTCAGTCAGGTTGTCAGCAAGTATTAGTACTTAAACTTTCAAGGATTCAAACAGAACTACACTGATTTATACTAAGTGTGAAGATGATGCTATGTATCAGGGGGATTTCCAAAATTAAAACCAGGAGGGCCACAGCCTGTTTAAACATGATAGACATAACAGACTGGCTTTAGACCTCTATATCGCAAAATCATTTGCATTTTACATCAGTTGAAAGGTAGTTCATCCATTCTTAATAGCACAATTATGGCAGATGGCAACAGGCCACCTTGAGTTATTTATTAGGTTGCCTGCTGTGACTTTATCACTACCATTCAGAAGGCTGATGATTTAACTCTGCTGGACTGCAGGTTGGAGTCCGTTGCAGTGGATAACTATTCAGGGCAAGGCTGTGAACACCCTGACATAGATTTGTCAATAACCACTCGATAATCTTGTATCACTGCCAATGAAATGGAAAGCACCCCGAGTGCAGTGGACGCCAGGGAAGAACACAAAAACACCCGTAATTGTTGCCATTTAATCTGTGTTCAACTGCACCGCATTTCCAATTATTGCTCTAACAAAACAAGCACATATCTATGATGCTTTTGCAACAACGATCTCCTTATGAAGCACAGGGACTCTTCAGAATCAGTGACTAACTTTCAATGACATTTTAATGGCATCATGGGCCAAGTAAAACTTTATTTTAATATCACATTTCACTGATACCGAGTTACAACTGAACTCCCATGGAAGTATATCTGACATTTACACAGAAAGTAGATTAATTCACTATGACCATTGCAAGTTCCATCAGTACCAGATTAATTATGTCCCTGAGCTCCTTATAATGAAGTATAAACAAACACTGATGCAATTATGCTAATTATCCCAGATTAAAGAAGGCCAGTACACTTATAGTATGTAGTTGAGTGTGTTTCTCCATGGATACATTAAATCGATTTGTCATTTATATCTCAACCATCAAGTCTCCAAGACTTCTAGGTGCGACATTTTGTGAAAGATGCACTGTTTTTATTAAGCTTTATGATGATAGAAAATTGTGAACTAAGTTTAAAGAAAACAACAGTGTATCTCATAACCTGTGTACCCTGTCCTCAGAGATTCCCTACATAATCATTCCCATTTGCACACCTCTGAGCTGTCATTTTAATGTTAATTGTGAAACTAGGTAACGAGCTATTGTCAATGGATTGCCAAAGCTTGAATCCCTTGTGAAGCATATTAGCTCTACACTATTAGCATTCTTGTATTTCTTCTATTGTCATAAATAATAAAAATGTGATTATAGGGATTTTCCTTTTCTAAATGTAGATTTGCTTTTAAAGCAAATAATTTGTTGGCATAATTAGAAGGGAGTCATAGATCATAAACTCAGCTCCCAAATTGAAATGGGAAAATGCAATCCACTGCATAGCAAAACACTGTAAAAGCTTCATTGTGCGTGATGCTACCTGAACTAGAAGACACATCTGCTATATTCAGCTAAGACTACTTGGAAAGCAATTAACCATTTGCATACAGAAATGGAAATGAGTTTATGAGGCTACAATATGCACTGCAAGTACTTCCATTTTTTTTCTTTGACGTTCATTGAAAAGGTTTGGCTTTTAATGACTACTTCATTTATTTGTCCCAGTGTTGCACTGAATCTTAGAACTGGCACCCCATTATTGTTTTGCTTCATGGCTGTTTGAATAATTAACTTACGGCATTCACATGCTTAACCCAATGGTGCAAGGAAGGCATAATACGGCAATGGGAGGACAGATAATTTAAGAAAGGTTACGAGGCATGTCGTTCAACCTTTGGCAGTAACTGGTAGAAAAGTTGCAAACATTAGCTTCCATGAAACTTTATGCCTGCCTTCCCAAACACTGGTAGTCTCCAGGCCTCCTTCAGCAACTATATTCAATGAGGTGAAGTGTTTTCTTACCTATTTGCCAATCCCAGGGAACTTTCAACAGCTCTTTGTGTTCCATGATTGCACTATAAGAGAAGAGAAGAGAAGGCAAAATTTGATGGAAAAGAACAGAAGTTAAATAACTTCCACTAATTCAATTCAAATGCTAGACAAAACAACAAAAATAACCTTATATCAAAAAATCTCTGTAGGAACCAAATGCAATCAGACTTTGCTAATCCACTCTGGCATTATCCCTGTGTCTGTGTATTTGAAAGATCTTCAGGGCACTAATCAGACGTGATAGCATACAATTTCCACTGGTTTATTTCCAGCTTTCTATATACCTGCACAAAGTGCCCATCCCCCTATATGTTCAATCCTCTTGTACTCTTCTAACTTAATATTCTGAAAGCTTTTGAACTTTAATGATTAATAATGTATCTGTCTAAATTATTCACCCTTCAGAGCAGCTCTGCAGTGTCAAATAAATAGATATCACAAACTGCCTTTGGAGAGAATACTGTGATTTGTTACATACTAAAAGAGATCAAATAATGAAAGCAATGAAACTGTGGAAACAATGCAATGGTTGGGCGAAGCCACAAGTCCACTTTCAACATCTTGTAAGCCTTGTATTGTACACTAATATGAAAATCTCAGATCCAGAAGATTCTAAGGTGGCAACAAGTCAGCTCTTCCCAATCCAGCCAAACAGATTTTTGGCAATTAGGTATCTATTGAGGAAGGTCTTCATTGGCTAACCACTTTCTCTGATGTGTGATTTCCAGATAGCTCCTGCTGTGCAGAACTCTGCATGCTAGTCTGGACACTATATTAAACAAGTATAAAGCATGGAATTACACAGATTGAAAAACAAAGTACCTATTACAAAAGGTGGTATGTGGAAGACCAAGTCTAATAGCAAAACTGCAGGAACCCAGTGCCTTCCTGATTAATCTAGTCTACAGAGTTGCATCCTGGAAATTTTAACTTGCTTGCTGCTGATGTGTGGCAAATCTAATACTGTGTACAGAACAATAAGATAATTTTGTCTGCAAAATAACTAAATTATAAGTGTCTGCATGCATAAGGCATATGTCTCTTATCAGCAATTTCTGAAGAATATGAAAACAAACTGCAATGTCTCTTGTTCTGGCAAATAAATTTTGACATAACTTAAATGTAGGAACATTGCTTTCATATTATTGCATATCTGTTACAAAAGAAGTATAAAACAATATGCTATGATCTGCGATTCATTATGATTTGTGAAAAAGGAGGGGTAAGAGCAACTTTGCCAGAAGTTGCCATTTAGTGATGCCAGATTCACTGAAGAATTGGAACCACATTGATCTTTGAAAGTTTGTGGTGATTGGAGGAGGTCCCTGATGACTGAAAATAGACAACTGCAACATCCAGTTTCAAAAAGAGCAAAAAACTATAGCCTGGCCAGCCTTACACTAACATTTGGGAAGATTATGGAGCAAATCTTTCCAGAAGTCATTTTCAGGAAATGAAGACAACACGACTGGAAACAGCCAGCACAGACTTCTCAAGAGCAAACCATACCTGACCACACTGCCTGCCTTCCATGACGAGATGAATGGCTCAGTAAATAAAGGAGAAGGAATGGATGAGAGGATGAGGTGTAACCTACCTTGACTTTAGTAAAACTTCCAACATTATTTCCCAAAAGATCCTTTAGAGACTGAAAAGGTATGGACTGGGTGGGTGGACTACCCATAATGCAGTTTGAAGAAAAGGACCAGGACAAACCTCGTGAAGTTCAAGAGGAGCAAATGTGAACTTCTGCACCTGGGGTGGAATAACCCTATGCAACAGTACAGGCTGGGAGCTGTCCCTGTATAAAGTTGCTTTTTAGAACTACACCTTCGAGTGCTGGTGGACATCAACCTGAGCATGAGACAGCAATGCGTCCTTGGAGCAGAGAAGGCCAACAGCATTCTGGGCTGTGTTAGTAAGTGTCTGGTCAGCAAGTTGAAGGACGTGATTTGTGAGACAGCAGCTGGAGTACTGTGTGCAATTTTGGGCTGCCCAGAAGAAGACAGACATTGACAAATAGGAGGGAGTACAGTGGAGCTCCGTCACAATGGTCAGGCAGGTGGAGCACATGATGTAAGAGGAGATACTGAGACAGCAGGGTCTGTTCAGCATCTGCAATTGTAACAGGGGGCTCTGGCTTCTCTTTGAAAGAACTGGTATATTTAGTTAGGTTAAACCTCTGTGAACTCATAACGATGTGATGTCTGCTCTTCATTACAGATAAAGGTAAGAAAATGCTAAATTGCTTCATGGAACCAAGTAGCAAAACCATTATCGGCTTCTTCCAATATGCAAACTTTTGTCACCTTGTTAAAAAAGTGCATATATGAGCTAAGTGTGGTCGGGGCTTCACGAAGTGCCACAAAAGCACTAGCAGCAAGAAACTGCAGAGGTCAGTGGAGAAAAACCTGCTGGTGAGAACTTCTGGGACAAAGGTTGACTAGAAAAGCTTTAGGGCTTTCAGCAAAGAAATGGCTTCTTATTGCTCCCTTATAGTTGTGTCCTCTGTATACAAAGATGCTTTGTTCTAGCACCAGCTGGTTCTCCTCAGCAAAACAACTCACAGACCCTGAATTGTGACTAACAGCTTGGGTCAAGAGAGGGTAATGGCACTATAATTAAATTCAGGAATACGACACATGTACATGACAGTTTACACACACAGAGCAAGATAAGGGCACCACTTCGATGCCCTCAGAATCAGTACCCTCCCTACCATGAACACTGTAGGAAACAAAAATGCTTTAGCCAAAGATACTAGGCACATTTACATGCTCTCAAATTCTATATTTTTAAAAATGGAACTGCTTGTGTGGCAGCCAGTTAATATAAATCATTTAAAGTCACGAGTCCAAATCCCACATAAATATAACAAGCTCTCTGGCTAAAGAAATAGAACTAATTAAGTGGGAACTGATGGGTCATTGTTTTGATGGGTCTCTGTTCTTTTAAGCTGAGTAGCTCAGATGTGCAGGGAAGCAACCTGGATTTCACTAATAATCAAAAGTTTTTCTGCGTGACAACAACCAGTGACGGATCTGCAAAAATCGTGGCAATCTTGCACGGTGACTTTTACTACACTTTCATCAGTCACAGTATTACAACACTGAAGCTACCTTCCAACTCTTACGCTTGCAGATGAGATGCTCATTAGGTGCATGTGGATACAGACAGGGCTTGGTAGTTCCTGAAATCCATGCAACAGTCACCTGAGTACCAAATATTTTGAAGTGAAAAGGTCACTTTCTTAAAGGCGTTTTCATTATTTCAGCTATATCATAATGTAGTTACACAGAATAAGCCAGTCAGTAAAATGCCTTCTAACTGGATGTGTTTTCTACTTGTTTAGAAATCTAAGTGACTTTTTAAAATTATGAAACGGAACCAGAGAGAGCTGTAGATTTTGTTATTCACAGATCAGACCAACATGTGAAGTATCCACTTGTCTTCAAGCAACAAGATGGCAGTATGTCTTCTCAGGGACACCAGCGCTTGAATTAGAATACTTAGGTATAAAATTGTGTTATTATTCAAATCCACCGATCTGAAATATGAAAACCAATGCAAATGACAGAATTAGAGAACACCTACTCTCCACAGGAGATGGTTAGAGTACCTCAAAGGAGGCCACGCACGCACATATTTGAATGACCTTGGAGCTCAAAGCCACTCACTTACAGCTGAATTCCACTGAAGAAGGAGCCAAAGAGTCCAATCATGCCCAGGAATTCCACTCGACTCAGATTTCGGACAATATACTCCTCACAAACGTTCGAGATGCCGTATAGTGTTGCTCCACCCAGTACTAAGAGATCCCCTATGAGTTTATTTTCACCTAGGAATAAATGGAAAAAATCAGAATGTCTCAAAACAACCATCTTTTGTCTAAAACCACTGCAAGTTCTTCCCTACATATTTCAATCCTCGGTCACCAAGTAGCCCATATTTGGGTTAATAAACTGAATGCAAATATTCTGTCACTTTAACAGTTTTGAATCAATACCCCAGTAAAATCTAGCAGAGATGAAGGGAGAGCACTATCCTTGTTGTGTATGAGATAATCTGAAAGAATCTGAAAACATTGCAAAAATATAGAAATTAAGTGGCACTCTTCATGACAAATGCTTTTAATTTTATTATTACTTTTTTTGCAGACAGAATGTGACTCAGTTACATAGAACAGTTTGCATCTCATCTTGAAATCTATCCAATCTAAAACACATCCAGTATTTAGATGTGAGACCAACTGAAAAATTCCGTGTACCTGTGAAATGAGTGAAGAAATCATTACAACCCCAATATTGACCTCATTCTCACATGAAGCTGTTTGACAGGAGAGGAAGAAGGATGGCGTGCAGACGGTGATTATAATGACAGATTTTAAAAGAAGTTCAATTAACATAGCAGCACCTAATGCATGCAGTGAACACCAAGATGTATTTTCGACACCTACAGGTATATATAATCACTAAAACATTGTATTATTAAAGACTGTTTGAAGTCTTGAAGGCTATTATTAATGCAAGGTGGGGAGGGCTGCAGGGAGATTTGATTAAGCTCCAGCTTGAAAACTAAGGCAACTTTGCAAACTGATGCATGCGATTTTCTCTGCACAAATGGCTTGTTAAGTTGCTTTCTACAAGAGCTACAGCTTCACAAAGCCATCAGACATTGCTGCAGAACCATATTCCGAAATGCTAGATATAATGGAATTTCCTTCGAAAAAGCTGAGTAGAAATGCTGAAGTACTACTGTAATATTTTTTTGAAAGAAACCTTGTTTTCTTTAAAAATACATCTTGATTCTTTTTTTAGTTACTGCCTTTTAAAGTTTTATTATTATTGATTTGTAAAATATGCACTGCAGTAAATAAAAATGGAAGCTAAACATTTGGATGGGTTCAAAATGCTCTTTTCAACACTTATCTTTGTGGAGATCTTTCAAGCCTTCCGTTTTCATTCCAAACTACAGTGCTGAAATTTGCAGTGAGAAGGAATTTATGAAAATAAGAACGATTGTAAGAGGACAGACCAAGGGTTCATTTATCCAGTTTCCTGTCTCCAATGCTGGCTATAACCACCAGAAAAGTATAAAAGTATAAGTTGTTTAGGGACAAATAGGAACAAGGAAATACTCCCAGTAATACTCTCTTAGTCTCCAAGATTTTTCAGCTCAGTGGAAATATAGCTTCTGTGTATTTAGCAAACATTACTGGATTTCTCTTTCATGTACTCATCCAGTCTCCCATTGAATTTCTGTTTTACATGTAACCTGACTGACAGCATGATTATATTTGACCATTTATCTTTTTAAGATTTGATACTTATTTCCCTTTTAGCCTTCTTTTGCAATCAGCCATGGAAGATGCCCTTAATTTAACATAAGCATCAGTACTTTACAAAACCTCTTCATACTCCTGTTGCATTTGATGTTCCACAGTGGCTCCAAACATCCCTCACTGAGCTCACTCATTTGGTATTTATTACAGCTGCTCACGGACACTTCGGGGAAGTACTGCTGAAAAAGCTTTTGACCTTAGAGCTTGGCTGTACTGAACTGCTGAGACAAAAATACCATCATTTCGCATCTGCGAAACAAAGAAGGCTCAGAGACTGAGCATCTTCATAGACGTGGGATGGCCCCAAGCACCACACTGTGACCCAATGCGCACCCATGCTTGCACATTATGAGCTTCAACCTCCAGGGCCTTCCCAGAAGAGGAAGCCAAGATCTGGTCAGAGCTGGGGTCTGCCCAACCCAGGACCCTCCTTTGGCACTGGGCAGCACTGGGTGCTTGAGGAAAGCATAAAGAAATAGGGAAGCACAGAGGGATTTTTATCAGCCAGTTCTCAGCAGATTAGGGGTTTTCTCAGATGGAATTTGCATTAGACCACCAAATTTAATAGAACCTGAGGGATTTGTCATAAATCTGTGTAAAGTGCACATAGTTTTGGTGTCTACAAAACCCTGTGACAGTAACTTACCCAGTTTAACCATGCTCTATTAAAAAGTACTTTGTGTTTTTAGCTTTTAAGGCTGATACCTGAAAATTATATTTGGCATCTGTCCTGGTTTGAGCTAAATAGAACTAATTTTCTATTTAGTGATTTTACTTTTCAGCTCAGTCTCTTTTAAGTGACTGAACTTGCTGAAAACTGGCAGCATGTTTTTCCCAAACAGCTCTGGTAGAAGATATGCTCAAGGTCAGTTGTCTCATCATGGGTGCTGTGTCTGCGCCTATGGGGGGAGTAAGCAGACCCATAACTGACCAACTAGGTATTCCGTCCCACATACATCATACTCGATATAAAAACCGAGGGATCACGAGCGTCTCAAGCCTTTTCCCTTTTCATCCTTTCTTCCATCTTGGAGCCCTTCCATCTCAGACCCTTAGGTCCGTCTCAATCCTGCAGAGGCCAAGGCCTGAGCAGAATCCTGCTCATTCGTCTGCTGCTGATCCTGGTTTGTGCGTTCTGCATCCTGCTCCCACCTGCTGCTGAGTTTGGTCTGGGACTTCTCCAGTGCCCGGCTCTGCAGAGCCTCTGGTGACGTATTCGTCATTGGGGGGAGGGTGGGGGGAGGATTTTATATTGGTTTTGTATATATATTTGTACATATTTATATATATATTTCATTATTTTCCGATTTGCAACATTATCTGTAGTATTAGTATTATAGTTTCATTAAATCTGTTAGTTTACTTTCCAACCCGTAAAGTCTCTCTCCCTTATTCTCTTTTCACTTCCCTTCCCATAATTTTCCAATTGTAAGAAATATTTAAGAATCACTCTGGATTGACCCTATCTCTACCACTGAAGACTTCATGCACCTTTACCATATTCTGTCTCTTTCTTGCCTTTTCTGGGAGATAGAAAGTCCCAGTCTGCCTACAGTCTTTTTACCCTGAAGCTGTTTTATTCCCTTGAACAGCTTTCTCACCTTTCTCCATTGCATTATTTTCTGGTCATTTCTTTTTGAGATGCAGTGACCAGAATAACACAGGGTACTCAAGAGGCTAGTGCATCAAAACTTTATATACTAGCATAAAAATATTTTACACTATATTTTTGGTTTCTTTGCTAATAATTTCTAGCATCCCTTTTGCCAAATGGCTTTTCTTTGCTTCCTCAAGAGGCTGACTTTGGAACTTTCCCCCAAGACTGACATATCCCAGTAGATGTATTTTCATAGATGCAAAATCCACATGCATCTACTGGTTTATTGCTAAGGAAATATGTATCCACTGACAAGAGGCATTTAAAAGACTTTTAGGTTAATACAGTTCCATGTGACCAATTTGATGGCATGGGTCATTCTTCTGAAGAAACACAGGGCATAGCTTGGCAAAACACGCTTTGTGTTAATCATTGTTAGCATATTTAATGTTCTCTGGAAGCAGAAGTCATACAGTACAGAGAGGAGTTAATGTTTTGGGGACTAGTTACAGCTCTATAGTGTTACATAGATAATTTCAACATGAATTACGTTCCGACATAATTGCTTTTCACACTCTTACTAGGCCACTGCAACATTTTTACCTCAACCCCCAGCATTAAGTGGTGTTTCTCTTTGCTTTTGGTTGTAAGTACATAATATCAAAAAATCAATCTAAACATATCCCACCTTAGACTAAACATACACTCGTATACTTATTAACAGGACTGAAGTGACCGATTTTCAGAGACTATGGTAAGCTAAAGCTGTGAAGTGCTTTGAAAAATCTGGATTAAAAACTTAGACCTCTGTCTTAGACCCCTGTGTATTACATAAGCACAAGTACCAAGGTAACTCAGCGATATTAGTTCAGATAAATGTTATTTTAAGGCACACTTGGCATGTAAGGTGATAGAGCACAGAGTACTCGGTAGGAATTACTTCTCCCATTGGGAAATGTGCAAAACATCAGTCAGGATACAATAAAAAGAGGTAAACTACCATATATTTATTGAAAGTAGAGAATAAGCCTGCACATTATATCTAATTCCTGCAGATAGTTTGGAAAATACCGGTTAATCTCTCAGTGATGCATTTAAATTAATTTTCCCTTCCTGTAAGAGTTGGCAGGCTAGACTGCAATAGCATACAGCAAGATAGTGCCTAGCATAGCCTTATGGTACTCATAATACAGTAAATAGTATGGTTAACAGGGGCAAACAGGTGTCAACAGGTCTTGTCTCCTAAAATGTAGAATAACAGAGGAGTTTACTGAGGAATAATAGAGATTCAGTGCTTTTGGTGTATTCTTTTCTTTTGTTTGCTCAGTCTGAGGAAATATCCTATAAATGGTGTGGAACTTCTTAATGAAGAGTTTCAAGAATTTTCTTTCGTTTGCTGCTAATACTTCTTTTCATTTGTAGATTTTTAATGCATAGTTTTACCCCTTCAGATAAATGAAACCAGCTGACAAATTTTACTGTGTTAAAGACAACATCATTAATAACATAATTTTGACATTTAAAAAGAAAAAAACGCTGCAGTCTCTCTGTGTAGCAATACACATGGACACAGTTTCTTATGTGTAGGATTTAATTAAAAGGCAATAATGAATAGATTCTTCTGGACAAATCTACCTATGCTATACCTGTGCTTTAGTAATGAATATGTCAAATAACATCTAATGATTGCAGTTGGATGGCAAAGTGTCAGTGTTCTTCAATCTGTTCCTTGTCTGCTTTGGTTCACTGTCCCCCACACTCCTGTTGACCCACAACTCACCTGCTCTAGGATGTTGTTCTCTGGATACTGGGAACAAGATGTTTCCTCTGGAACCCACAGTGGAAAACCCAGCCCCCTGAAATCAGTCATTCCTAATGCAGCTTTGGCTGGCTGATTTCATAGCACAGAGTATATTCTTTCCTTTTTAGCTGGGGCAGAGCTATATCTGGAGACCAATGAACTAAAAGTCTCCTTTAGGGATAAAGGCCAGGGATAAAAGGGGACAGGGAGATATGGTGAGTACTGTCACAAACTCCCTTGTTTTATTTAGTAGCATCCTGGCAACTCCAGTTCTTATAGCACTTACATTTGTATTCAGAAAGCTGAGTCAAGAATTTTAAATCCCAGTGTATTATGCTCAGCTCACAATTCAGTGCTTTTAATTAAGAATGAAAACTGTGCCTAATTGACAATCTTTGAAAAGGATTTCCAGCCTTCCCACATCATTTGGGTTGGCACTAGAGAAATCAATGTGACAGAGGAAGTGGATCGATGAAATCTAACTCTGTCTAGTCTGCATTAATAGCTACACACAGATTATTCATATGATGCTGCACATAGAAAAAGAACATTTTACACACCAGAAGGTTATTTTCAGCAATGATGCAGGCAAACCCCAAACATTTACTCTGAGACTGTGTGCAAAACCCAATTGGTACAGTTAGTATGTTTGGTGCCTTTTAGCATCTACCCAGTGATCCTGCCTCTGGTACAAAAAAAGGAGTAAAGTTGAGCTGAAGGAAGAGTACACAGTGGAAGTGAGAGGTGACTATGAGTCAAAGATATAGCCAATTTGGAAAGGAAGCAACTGAGGTTTGCAGTCAAGCAATTATGCCAAAACAGAAGGAAACTACAACTATTTAGCTTGTGTCCCCAGCCTGCAGAGGGTGATCTGGGTTGCAGATGCAGGGCTCACCAAGTCTGTTTGCAGCACTGCTGACTTTTAAGTGTTGACTCATTTTTCTTCTCTGTCCCTTCTGACAAAGAAATAACTGAATGGTGTAGTGCTTTGGATCCATGAATACACAGGGTTTCTTTCTAATTTTCCCATTTTTTTGGTCCCAATCTGACATGTTCTGCTCAATGGCTTCTCTGAGGAGAAATTGATCATACAGATCATCCATCCTTGCTCACCTGCTCCTTGCTGTCTCCCAACGAGGACATCTGCTCCTGCCATGCATCCCATGCCCAGAATGCAGACCACGATCCCAATGAAATGAACTGCCTTGTATCGTACCAATAAGAAGAACCAGGAGAGCAGTATCACCACCGGGATGACAAAACAGTCTAGGAGCTGTCAAGAAAGAGAGGGAAAAAAAAAAATCAACCTGCAAACACTTTGTCCTAAAATACTAGGATAGATCCCAGCAGACGGGAGCAAGGTTATTTAGTTGTAATAAATTTCTACCAGACAGCAAGTGTATTCAAGTGATTATGTCATCCATCAGATAGAGGATAAGATTGTGTTCTGCTCATGACTATTCCATGAATTCGGGAAAGCTGCTACTCTACGTTAACATTTAACAGTCCTGCCTTGCTCTTGGATTCAGATGCATATTTCAAATCCAGGGGAAGGAAGCCTGGGCCAAAAGAGAGCCACACCACTCCATCTGGCCCTTACCTCTGGTGATTAATGGACAAAGACTGAGGGCACTCTTCCTGCAGTCTAGACATATGCTTTAATTCAGTCATTTCAGGTCCAGCTAGCATGAATGTTCATAACGCACAATTTGACCAGATTTATTAAAACTGGTCATATAAATCAAGGGGTTTCTGCATGCAGAATACTTATGAAAAACCTGCCGCCTGTGGGGACTGTTAACTCCTTGAAAACACAGTCCCATATGCCTCTGAAGGAAAAAAAACCAAACTGCACACCTTGCCTGCAGTGCAGAAACTCAATCTTCTTGCCAATAGATCCTAGGTAAGAGCTTTCTCAAACCAGTGTTATGAAACACAGACTTTAATTGGTCTTTTCAGACACACCCAACGATAAACGCAGGGAATTAGTAATTAAGAAAAAATATATTTGTGAGAGGACCTAGGGATTTTCAAATTAAAATATATTTTAGAGACTTACAGTATGTCACCAGGAAACAAAAGTCCTGAGTAAGAAACACCCAAAGAAACTTGACTTTAAGAACCCCAATCCTATTTCCTAAAAATTTCCTGGATATTAGGAAATATTTCTTTGCTGAGAGGGTGGTCAAACACTGGAACAGTCTTCCTCATGAGGTGGTCAATGCTCTGAACCTGTCAGTGTTTAAGAGGCATTTGGACAATGCTCTTAATAACACGCTTTAACTTTTGATCAGCCCTGAAGTGGTCAGGCAGTTGGAGTAGATGATCATTGTAGGTCCCTTCCTACTGAAAATATTATTCCATTCCATTCCATTCCATTCCATTGGACTGTCATGGATTATACAGTTATTCTATCACACAATGACTCTCCTGATCTGGGATGGGGAAATGGGAAAAGGAAAGGAGAGCCATGGTTTGAAATAGAAACAGATTTAGTAAAATAAAAACAATAAAACCCAGTATGAATAGCAAGATTAATATACAGTACATAAAGTTATGCTTGGCCAATATGGTGGTCACAACAAGTAGGAGAGTAGGCTTTGGGAGCAGAAAGATAGGTGAGACCCTCCAAAGATGGTGAACATTAAGGAAAGGGAGGACAACCCCAGCAAATTCCTCAATTTATGAGTGTGACATTTATGATATGGCATAATTTTTTAGGCCAGCTTGTGGTCAGTTGCCCTGGTTTTCACTCCCCCCAGCTTCTGCACCTGTTTAACTCAAAACTGCTAAAGACCTTGACCACTACAGCAACATACCAGAGCTGACTGAAAATTAAACCAAAGTGTCTTATCAGCTTTATTTCCATGAAATCGAGTACTGCAGTCTTCTCAGAAATGCAGCTGTCACAAATAGAAAATTGATTATATTATTCTATCCCAGCAAAGCCAAGACACAGACTAACAATAAGATTAAACAAATTGTGCAGGGTACGCCACTGTTGAATGCCAGTTGATACAGCAGGCACCAGAGCTATGTGGTTCCATCTTCTTTCTAATGAGAATGTCTGGAACAGCCAAAGGAGGAGACTGTGCCTGTAGTTCTGGGAAACATCTCCAGATGTTGTTGCCTTGATTTTAGATGATGCAATTTGGTTATAGTTCATTTCGGGCCTGTTACCTGTTATTTGCTCTCTCTGTGATTTACCACTAGTAAATATTATCCAATAATGATCACGTTCCTTTTAGATTCATTGTCTGTCCATGCATTATCTGAAGAAAAAAAGATTTTTGGATGACTTCAAGAATTTCAGTGCTTAGAAAATTATTCTTTATATGTGAGATACTTGTGTAATAAATACTAAATTTAGGGGATCGGGAAAAATATAAAAGCCAATTTTTGCCTAAGGACAACTTTCCTGAAACTTTATGTGAAAAACAAGAGTGTTCTGTGGAAAACCACCTATTTCAAAGATTCCCCTGACAGAGAGTGGCAAAAGCCTTCAGAAGGGAACTGCAGAACAGATGAGGAAAATACACATGGGAAAGGTCCATGCTAAAAGCGGGTTCTGCATTTAAAATGAGAGCTAATAATCTAAAATACATGGTCAAGCCTCTTTACAGTGAAAACATCCTCCAGCAGTCCTCAAAATTCCTAAAAAATTATCTCATTCCATAAATATTTAAACATAAACCTATGCTTTCAAGTATGTGAAGATGTGCCTTTTAAGCATTAACATGAAGGGAAGTATGAACAGAACCTGTCACAAACAACCAACGCTGACAGCAGCTGGAAAACACCCCTTTGGGGCTGGTAGTCCAAGGTCTAATCCACAAATTGCAATCTAGAATACTGCAGCATCAGTAGATAGAGACATTAAATGTAGTTAATGTTCATTGACATGATATAATTCTTGAATTGCGCTTAGTTTATACCTATAATTAAATAATGGGGTAGACAGAAATAAATTATGTTACTATAATATAAGCAATAAGATAACCTAGTGTAAATTGCTTTACATTTCATTTCACCAGCATTAAATTTGCTCTGCCTTTCTTTTTTTATCTCAGATAAACCTGTCTAGTAGAAGAAAAAATGCACATATATTCTACAGAAAAAGGATGTAATATTGTGGATTACCTGATCTGCAGTAGGGCTTTTATTTCAGCTATTAGGAAAAAACCAACATTATACCTAATTGTCATTTTTCCAACTATAAAGCTTTTATAATAACAAAGATAAATTATGTTTAACTTGAATTTAATCTACAGTACATAAAGGTCAGTTGTTTACCAGTATTTCCCTAAGAACCACCTCTGATATTTTTCTTTTTAATTGCTTATTCAAAAGGTACTGCCTATACTCTGTCATTATGCTAAATTAATGAGGGACCTGATTTTAATCAATGTTCCAGTTAATCACAGAAGTTATCAGATCTCACTAAACAAAAAGAAAACATATTTCCTATTTTGCCATGCGAAGATAATAAAGGTGATAGGAACGAGTGGTGCAGACCACGGTCTTTGATGCTGCCATGCTTGTCTATTGTTTTCTTCAGTCACAGTTCTTGGGCTGCTTTAGAAGGCATGATACAAAAGTATATAATCTATCTATCTATCTATCTACATATATATAGGATATACCATCTTACAGAAAATCCTTCTATTATAAAAATGCTGCATTGTTGTAGAGACTGAAGATTATTATTTGAGTCTAAAAGATATCACACTGCGTCGAAGTCTGTTAATGATACATGATGTTGAAATATATTTCCTCTGATTAGTTGTTTGTTGAATTACGTTGATGTTATGATACTTGTGAATCATACACAAATACTCTCTTACTAACAGTAAATGCTCAGTCTCTGATCTCACAAATTCAGCATGTGTTTGCACATCTATAGCAAGAATGTACTGTTTGTCATTGGAAAGGAGAGCTGGCAAGCTGTAGAAGAAAGGTCTGTAATACAGAGGGTGAACTGTGGATCTGCAGCTATATCAAAAAGAAAAATGCTGGTCAGCAAACTCCCTATGGGAACAGCTGAGCTGAATCTCCCTTTTTAAACATTCATTGGACATTTTCCCTCCCAGTTATAAGCCCTTTTTTCACATTAGGGGTTTCTCATTAGTGCTGCCCTTCAGCAAATCATGCAGATAATCAGCTGCACCCTTTACTCAGCCTACTCTCCAGAGCAGAGGGATCAGTGAAATCAGTGCTGTATCCATCCAGCATCATATGGTCAAATACATGTGATGGATACTGAATTTCGGCATGCGACCTGGTAGGTTTATTAAAACAGCAAGTGCTGTATCCAGTAGGAGACACACCTTCTGACATTTGCTTTGTTTTTTTCAAAGGAAAAAAGGGTTTGCTGCCTATTTAAGGGCTCTTTCTATTCCAGTTTTCACACTACCACACACACTTGATTCAACTGTACAAAAGCAGCTGAGATGTGAACCCTCACAGAGGCTTCTGACTACCAGGGGAGCTGCATGGCAATTACACTACCCTGTGACCAAAACTTTCTGCAGGAAAGGTGTGAATGCTGGCTGCATTTATGACAGGGTTATTTAAAGCAATTCAAATAAAAAAGAAACATTGCTTTTAACTATTGTGTTTCTATTTGTAATCTCATCAGAGCTAAATCACTTTCTCATATTGTTTTTATATAATCACAGAATTAAGTTTAAAACTATTTATTTTTTCATCCAGTCAAAATGTAGGGTACTCCAAGTAGGGAGACTGGTGAAAGAATCAGTTAGTGATTTAGTTTGCTTAAAAAATTGCAAATATATTTTATTACAATGACATGAAAGAAACAAAAGCCCGAAGACTCCTCCCAGTCTGAAGCCTTTTTAAATCAGTATTTTGCCAACAAGATCTCATCTAGTGGAGGACTTAGGGCTGGATCGATGGTTGGACTCAATGACCTTAAAGGTATTCTCCAACTGAAACCATTCTATGATTCTATCTCTAGTGTTTTTCTTGGTGTCACATGACCAATGCTTCTATAACTGTTCCCATCAGTTTCCCTTTAATTTGTTCTCCAAACTTTCACTAGTGAAAGAGCTTCACCTACATCTGATTTGCACACACCAGCACCTGAGATGAGGATTATGACAGCTCCAGGTTTCTGTGTATATAGAAAGGAATTCAGTGACTTCTTGGAGTTACTTTAAATGAAAGGTGGTGGTCACATCCAACCCACAGTTCCTTTCCTCTCAACTTTCTACACACAGACATGCTTTACTAGCAACAGAACTAATCACATCTTGACTCTTTTTAAAAAAAACACCTTAGGACACATGTCTTTATCCTCTCCTCTCACTATATGCGCTCCAGCTGTGCTCATGCAAGGTCTGCTCAAATACCAGGAAGAGCTACCAACAAACTGACCACTGAAGTGGCCTTTCCTTTAACTGCCTCCCTTCTCTGTTTTTGCATCCCACTGTCAGAAAAAGATTATTCTAAGAAAGCAGACAGCTGTGGCAGCAGTCACGTGTTTCTACAGAAAAAAACTATTTTCTGTTTTGCTTCTGATGACTGGATATGGGCTTTGAAGACCATTTTCTCAAGGTTATTTATTAGAAACTTCTCCATGTCACCAGCTGCTGTAAGCTATGCAGGGGATTAGATCCTGGCCTAGGAAAAATCATGGATGTCTCCTGCAGAAAAACCTCTGCTTTTGCATTTCACCTGTAAGAATATGCAAAATAAGCACAGAATGCCAAAATCTCTGCTGTTGTAATGGGCATGAGATTTTGCATATTTATGTTAGCAAAAAGTTTGGCTCAGGGTGAATTTTGCCATTAGAAGCAGGAGCTCTGGGTACTAAGAGCTCAGCTGACTTCAAAACCATGTACAGAGACTGAGGATGCTGTCGGGGCTGGTTTCAGCACCATGGGTGTGAAACACATCTAAAAGAACAGCAATTTGAAGTGCAATACTAAATCAGATGCAAGATACATCCCACAGACTCTCACAGTATGAATGTATGGTATGCAACACTTCTGCACAATGCTGATCAGCAAACCTTACTAACATTGCAGTATTCCCTCTCTGCTCTGAAGCAAAACAGGAAAGTATGGTCAATCTCGCATGCATAGGATGGGGGGAGGAAGGGAAGGAGTGGAATTTATCTCTGTTTTTGAGATATTTCACATTAGCAGGCACTGGACAAAGTGGATCAACAACTTCAATATTGCACATCCCCTGCTCCTGACCTCCTAGATTTGCTTCAAAATGATCTCCAACCTTCTGCCTCAGCGTACCTTGAGTCCATAGGGACCAAGAACAAAGCAAAGTCTATTGCCATCCCGCACTGCTGACTCCTTTTCTGGTGGCAGTTGTTGAGGTATGAAAACTGCCAGAGGTAATTTGAAGTATGATGCACTGCTGAGCCTCACAGTGATCTAAGAGTAGCTGAGAATATCAGCACCATAGTTTTATTGTCCCTCTCCTGGTGTCTATAAATCCCAGCTTTTACTACCTTTGCTTTCATCATGCCAATCAAAGGCTTGATTGCCCAAGGAATAAATTACCAGATAAATCACTATTTGGAAACATAGCTCTTTCTTTGACAGTGCCTCATTTCTTGTGACACTGTACGCATATTCCACAGTACCACTATGAGAGGCATTGCAGAAACAGTCCAGATTTCTATGTGATATTATAATGCAGAAAAAAGATAACATTGCCTATAGAGACTGTAACACAATGGTGTAATATGCAAGTGGATAAAACATTGTATTGCAGAAAGGAGAGATAATTAATGTGGGGACAGTGGGGATGGAGGGAGAGGGCAGTTTGCCTCATAATGCAGCTTGGTGTGACGAAAAACCACTCACCTGGCAGCAAAGGTTACAAATGTTAATATTGTAACAGGCTTAGGGGAATACATTATGGACTTGGTAGGATGTGCGCCTGTGGTACACTGTAAATGCAGTACAGGGAAGTTGAAGTCAAAATGTAGTTTCAAACAAATTAAATCTTGAGATCTAAATAACTGCACGAACTTCTGAACCTTTTCATTTCATCTGGGGGAACTAATTTTATCTGCTGTGTAAAAGGTGTCTCTAACAGTAGTTAAAACACTGTTCTTGAACAGTTATTAAACTTTCCACAGCCCTACACCAGGATTGTTTTAAAAACCATCAGGATAAATATGGAAAGCATTACCACAGGCGGTCCTGAAAGTTAAGTCTATAGTTTCTGAAAAAAGTCCATGGGGTTGGGTGGTGGTGCACAGGGGAGTGTTTAATGCACTTTCTGCACCTGCTACACATGACCTGCAAGATGGCTGCAAAATCTATTGCAAGCTAGATTAATGCGTCAAAGACAAACTAAAGATCATTTTGCAATTTTTTTGCCATCTGGGAATCGGAACACATGTGTTTGAGAGCATTAAATGTGACTGCTCTCTGGCACTTCTTGAAATACGTGTTTCTGGATGTAAAACTGTTCCATTTACAAACTACTGTGTCTTTTATCTGGTGTATACTCAATTTTTAAATGCACCCTCTAGAGAATAGTCTTCACATACTAGCCTGAACATTTTGAAGACTGAGGGGAGCTTCAGTTTCAATTCCTCCAGCTAAGATGAAGTTAACTCAGGCCCTTTCTGTGGGCTACTGTTTTAACAGCTATGACTTTATATAAAAGGTGGCTCTACCTTTGCAATTTGGAAAGCACTCCAAGCTTTCTGTAAGTACTTGAGACATGCTAAGGTCACATCTAACAAATTGGAGTTCTCAGGGTACTCTGATATAGTAATATTTAGCTTTTAGGTTTTAAAATGGAGGCAGGTATTTAGGCATCTGTCTCCATCAATACAGAAGCCCTCTGGGCATGCAAAGAACCAGAACTTAAAGCTGCCTAAGCAGCAGCAACCTGAGAGGTTCAAACACTGATTTTACTGTCTCAAGACTGTGCTCTGAGCAGCCAGTTTGTACACATAGACCAGGGGATGGTAGATGTCTATGACATTTCAGATATGTAGACGATTACGTGTGCATTTCCTGGATTGCTCTATTAAATCCAGTTGCCTCTGAATTGCACTGCAGGTATCTAAAGGGTGCCTTGGATTTTATCCTTAGCAATTGACCTTCACCTTGATGTCTGAAACATAAACAGTGCATTGATTTTCTTTTTTTTTTTTATGTCACCTAGTTTATAAGTGAGATCTTTATCTCGTAGTTTATTGGTCTTTTAAAAAGGAAAATTATGTGTTTCTAGGCTTCACAGTGCTTAGTTTTCATCTTATGATGCAGCTGAGTGCCACATTCTCAGACACTAATTATGGAGTACATGAGGATTTGAAATAATCAAAAGCACATCCAAAAGTAAAGGTTAGGTACCATATTCATCTCTGATTTAAGCCTGCATGTCCTCACTCACTGTGGTTCTGCAGGCAAGCAGTGAAAGATACACAGGAAGACTGATTAGAAAATTCTGTTTTCCCAGACCAAAATCAAAAGTGAATTTTAAAAGAAGATAGGAAAGACTTGCGTGTGAAAGAGTGGGAAAAACTAGGGCACCATTTTCAGTCTTTTCCTGGAATCATGATGAGATAATGTTAATTACAAAAAAAGGTGGAGTTTAAACTAGAAACTTAGACAGTCCTAAGAGTTGAAAGCTACTTGGCAAACAAAGCTGTTGAGTGCTTGGATGTTTTTTTGTGAAAGCAGAAGTGCAAATCAATCGCAATAAAGGTGTACTTTTACAGTTAAAATTTGGTTTTTTGCTGGCAGCAGTTTAATTTTTTTTGCCTAAAAGAACCCCAAGCCCAGTACACTCACACATTAGTTTTGCATGATGGAGCAGAGATATCATGTGGAAAGTATATGTTGTAAAACTGATTTCCTACTGAAATGGTCCATTTACCACCACTATAAAAATACTGCAAGATTTCTCATTTACAGAAGTGACAGTTTCAAAAACTCTTATATTCTCCCCATCAAAAAAAAGTCTTGGTGTAAAGCCTGTTGTAAACAAAATCCTATGGAACTGACTTGAGGGGCTCAATTCTCAATCTGTACCTGAGCATAGCTCCTGCAGCCTTCACTCGAAGCCACGCTGACTTATGGTTTCTCAGATCTCAATTCTGAAAGGATTTGAACACTTCTTGCTATGTGCCAGTGAGCATTTATGGCCTCACAGACCTTTCAGAAGATGCTCTGGTGAGAGTGGTCTTGTTTGTTTCTTCAGAAATCAGATCCTAGGAACAGCTTGCTTTTTTCATTTTTCACTTTCCATTTCTTCAGTCTTCATTTCATACCATTATGCATTTTGACTAATGCTGTTTGAGGCTGAATAATCCCCTGAGCTTCTGTTTGATCTTTAAATGAAATAAAGTCCTGTTTGGCTACAATTCATAAAATGTGTCATTTGATTCAACATCTTAATGCATTACCTCATACTCATACCATTCTGACCATATATTTGGGCTTGTCTATATTTAGAAGCTCATGCAAATTAAGGCATGAAGTAGATTTAAAATGCAACGGGTAATCCCAGTCACTCCACATGTATCTGAGCAATCCAGGACAACTATGGGCAAAGGAGATGCTGCATTAATTCCACTCCTGGAAACAAGCTTGAGAGCATTTGAGCTTCGACCTCTTCCCTCTATCAAGCTACATGGGAAAGAGACCAGAACTCTGCTGTAATCTTCACGTGGATGAGGTCTAAAAAGGACACAACATGGTCTGTGTCCTATGACCGTTTTCCTGTTCCACCTTTCCTCTGACTCTCAGCGTTAAAGGAGACTGTCGCTCCTTTCAGCTAACAACTTCCCTGCTGAAACACAGGCAATGCCTTTGAACTCTCCTGCCTGCTTCCTCCTCACGCTGTGGTATTGATCTCTTACACTAAAGTGTAAGAGTGTGTTCTCACTGCAGAAGAGTAGGAGGGTTTGCATCTTCTGGAATTGGTGCTTAATGGGTCCAGCCAGATGAACCTCTGATATGTGCTTGTTGGTGGCTGTGGTAGATGGGATTTAATGACTTGGATCGTCTTGCTTAGTCCACTATTCCTACTTGCTGTGAGTGAACACACAAAAGAAGCAACTCAGCTTTTGCTTTTTTTCTTTGAGGCTTTTAGTAGCTAGAAAATCAGTATAAGGTTTATGTAGATTTATGCTTTACTCTATACTTTAGTCTGATTTGGAAAAGTGTTAAAAGCAATATTGCATTGGGCACGTTTCAAAGAATTCTTAAACCAAGATTCTGATGGCAGAGGCATTTGTGAATATTTAGTATAAACTTCACATTCAGATTCCTTGAATTCATAGTTTTCTTCTGTTTTTGCTTCTTATTCAGCTAAACAAGCTCAGTATTTTCCAATATCACTTCTCAACTATGGAAGAGATGTATTCCTAATTAGTTTTGATTCTGCAGAACATTAACTGGTGCTTCTCTATTTTACTGGCTCTAATGCAAATTTCTAGCAAATAAGATGTAAAACCCACTGAACACTATCTAGCATTGCCCAGTTATTTAGAGATAAGATCAAAAGGGACCAGGTCTGTTTTAGAACAAGTTGCAATGAAGTACGCAATGATTTCCGAAGAAAGACAATTTCCAGTCTCTTAAAAATGTTTCTACTATTCACTTCTCCATTTAAATGGGGAGAAGCCTGATTCTTTTGTGTTTGTACCTAACATATACAGGTTAGATATTTGGAGAAATCACTACCCTAGCTTTTGTTCACTGCACGTATAATTTTTTAACGGTGAGTACACTTTTTGATAGCTGCAGTTAAGCTGTTATATAACATAACACATCTAAATGCTTGCATTAAAGTAAGACTTCATTGTAACTACATTCATTTTACTTAATTAAAACTTTTGCACTCAGATCTAATTATGGAATCTTAAAAGAAGTGCTAGTATTTTTTCCAAGTACAATATAAAGTGAGAAAAACATTTCAGCCCATGTGAAAACATTTCCTTAAAGGACCAATTTAAGTAGACTATGCGAAAAATGTGATTATGAATGGTTCTGCACAGGAAAATAAAATGAAAGCCAGTATGTTTTTGTACGGTTTAGAAAATACTGAGTAATAAAAATAGTCCGATATGAAAAAACATGTCTCATGAGACAACATTAAAAAGTAGACAGAAGACACAAGCAGGAACTAGCTATTAGTGCACTGAAATAAATGAAAACTGTACTGTTGACCCCATTAGGCTTATTATCTTACCTCAAAAGGGAAAATCCTTTGAGTCCTTACCTGTACACTAGTAAGAGTGGTGTATTGATAAGCTTTGACTACCAGGTAATTGGCTTCTATATCTATTATCCCCAGGATCATGTATTTCCACCATCTCCTTTTCAAAATTGCCAGCAAGTTTTCTTCTCCTGTGGTAACAAACAAGAAGAATTACGCATATGCAGTTGAAAAGCACCGCATTTAACTAAGTACTGCAAGGAGGTGAAAACTAGCACACCCTACTTGTCTTTCAAATATTAAACCTGCCAGCTTGGCAAAGTAATATGTGAGGGTCAGATTGTCACTTCCCGCATGTAAGATGTAAACAATGCTGGGAAAATCAAGTGCAGCTTGCGCAGACTGTAGATGTGTTCTTAGTTTTAATTTTATACACATGCATATATGTATGTACATACACACACATATAAATCTCTAAAGAATAGTTTATTATAACATACATTTATAATTTCCATACATTGTATCGCACATGACGCAAGAGGCTTTTGCCAGAAGTGGGAGATACCAGTATTTGCAGATATTATGGAATATAAGAGCAGGGGAATAACAGCATCACCTTTGGGCAGATTACCAATCCTGTTCCAAGAAAGGCTATTATGATCCTAGAGTTTCAAAATATCAGACTTGTTTAGATATAGGCTGCACTGAGACAAACAGATTTTGTGTGACGGCTTGCTCTGCTCCCAGGATCGATTTCTGAGGCAGGCAGATTACCTGCCTTCTATGGGAGCCCTGCCAATCAGCCAGGACTTCATTTCCACCATATGAAGACTGACAGTACAATACGGCCTGCAGATCAAACCCACAACTTTCAAAAGCTCAAAGCATTCCTCATGCTAGGACAGGGATTATTATCGTTCTCCATTCAAAAGAATCCAGCTCACTAGTGAGGGTGGGGAAACCTGCTACTTATTTGCATTGCAGTAAGCTCCAGCCATGGTAGGATCCCACTGTGAAAGGGGCTGGGCAAACTGATTGTGAGTGAACACAGTAGGACTGGAGGTCTTCAAGAGTCTGTAGCCTAAACAGGGATCTAAGTAGGGTTGACCTGCATTGCCAAAGCACTATAAATGGAATTTGAACTGCCTTGAAAGTTTAAAAAAAGCCCACTATTCTGAGGTCTATTTGTGTTTCTGTAGCCTTTCTAAGTGCCTGTGATAATCAAAATGAGGGGCAGAAAATATAGAAGAAAAGGAACATTATTGTCAATTGCCACCAAAACTTTCTCAGGCTTCCTAATTCTCCCTTATAATTTTCCATCACCACAAGTGTGTTTGATCTCTGGTTCAAATAGACTCAGTGATATAAGTGCTGCCATACCATCAGAAATGGCAGGTTCTCTATAGCACAGGACTATCTCAGATCTTAAAAGATGCACTCGCAGAAAAACAGATAAATACTTCAGAAGTTGATTCCGGATTTCAGACATTAAATCTTGGCTTCACTGAGTGACTTGAATGGGTATTTACCTGAACCAAGCATCTGAATAATTGTTCATTAACAGATGCTTACACATACACACTTCCAGAGGGATATTATTAGGCAAGAACCTAATTATTTGTTACAGTGATAATGACACTAAGCGCAAAACTGTAAATACTAAAAAGCTTCCCTTCACTTCCTTTCTTCCCTCCCTTCTCTTTTTCTCTCTCAGTAAGCAGCAAAGAAATAGTAGAAACACGGCAGTGTATAGGCTGATTATTTAAGACCCTAAATAAGAACCAGTCAGTACATTCAACCACACTAGACTTCCCTGTTACCACTGACAGAATAACTGCATAAAAAGAAATTCCCACTCCTTGTTTGTACTGGGGTTCAGGAACAATGCTCTGAAGACATGAATTATGACTAAATTTATGTATTTGTTATGATGATGTGAACAAGCAGAAAGATTATTTGAGAACTTATTTTTCTAAACATTTAGTGAGGTCTTTCCAAAATGGCATTTGAGATTAGTCATCCTAATTCCTACTAAAATCAGTGTAAGTCATGCAGATAGATAGATACTCTTCAGGTACTGAATCTATTTCTCTAATTTTGATGCTGCCCAGAAAATACCTTTAAAACACCAATTCAAAACATCAATGCACAGGAATGGCATGGTTCCCATTTCAGAACAAATTTTCTTCTTAACTGACATGTCCGGTTCTCTCTTTTGCTTTCTCAATCCTCTCTTGGCTAATGACAGAAAGAAGAAAATTTATCTGGCAAGTGGTATTTTATCTTTGATATACAGCTCTGAGATGTTCCAAACTGCAAAAAATCACATTCAGCTAAGAAGGCTCTGCAGAGCCAAAAGCAACATGAAAATGAATTTTTGCAGGCACCGTGCAGCTCTGATGAACATTGGATTAGCTTCAACGCACGTGTCTTTGTCTTGCCCAGTGAAAAGCAGAGAGGTGTTCAGGCATCAGGTGTGACAAAAATAAAACAGAGAATTTGTTCCTGGAAAAGACTCCTGTGTGGGAGCTGCATCTTTCTCTGTGGAACATACTTAGTCTTCACTTCCACTCACTTGCTGCATCTCTGTTATTTAGCGTGTAAGAAAGGTCTGGCCTCTGACCAGGGTCCCTCGTTCCACATTATTGCTTATCCTTAACATATCAGTTATGCAGATCTACAAGCACTGGCAAAACAGATGGAGCCCATTTGAGGGTATAACTAGGTAAAAAGCAACACAGGTTTAACGTCGTTAATCCGGGAACAGTTATTTGGTTACTGCTCTCTATTTCTTTGGCATCATCAGCACAATTCATAGAAGGGAATGAATGGCTCCTGAAGTGGAAGACTTTCCAGGCAGAGGGGCAGGAGAAGGAAGAAGCTTATCTGCAGTGAGTGTCAATCCAATGCTATGAACAAATCAAGGAAGAGGCAGGTGGAGCCCTGGTTTTGAGATGGGGCTGAAATAAAGCCACCATATTCAAATGTAACACTTTTGCAGAGTGACCCAGTAGAAGGGAACAGTAGAAGACAGCCTGGAGAAGGCATGGGCTGCCAGCAGGACAGGATCTATGGACAGCAATCACTGATGGCATCCGCAGTGAATTCAAGCAACAAGGAGAAGGAAATGGGAGTTAGTGAGATAAGTGGGAAACCTTGACTTAACTTGGGAAGACTAAAATGAGAAGCAAAGGGAATCAAGAGCTTAATTGAAAAGTTCAAATCTTGAATAGAAATAAACATCTCCTTTGCATAAAAACAAAGTGGGGAAAAATTACGTGGGTGTCAATTTCTTTTCCCAATTAACAAGTGACAGGATAAGAGGAAATGGCCTCAAATTGCACCAGGGAAGGTTTACACTGGATATTAGAAAAATTTCTCCATTGAAAGAGTTAGGAAGCATTGGACCAGACTGCCCAGGGAACTGGTGGAGTCACCATACCTGGAGGTATTTAAAAGACATGTAGATGTGGCATTCAGGGACATGGTTTAGTGGTGAACTTGGCAGTGCTAGACTTAGAGTTTGACTCGATGATCTTAAATGTCTTTTCCAACCTAAATGATTCTATGATTCTATTATTTAATTTTTTAAAAAAGAGACAGTCTGTTATTATTTTTTATTTCCTGTAATGACAACTCAAAGCAACTAATTATTGAGTTGTAAGCATTGTAGGCTAGAAGGATCAAATGTAGATGCCTGCACCTGAACTAGCTAGTAAGGCATTTTTAAAGCATTTTCACCTAACTTATTCCAGATTAGTTGTTTAGGGTGAGGTAAACAGTGTTTTGAAAATAAACATTTCTCCCACTGAATGTAAAAGGAATAGAGATTACACCAGATCATATGTTTGAGTTATTACCTCAATAGTGCCATGACTAAGGCTTCTAGCCAGTCATACAAACAAATACTAAATCAGAAAGCGTGCAGGTTAGCTTCAAGGCCATATTTCCAGCAAGTCAACAGCACATAGTGATGCTGGTGAACCTGCATTTATGTGAGTGCACAAAGAAATGCCATCTTCAGACAGTGCCATCTTTTGATGGAGACCCTCTTTCAAAAATCAAATCAAACCCTTAACTTGTATCAGTACTTGAGCTTTTGAAAATGTAAAGCTTCATATTCAGTCTAATCCAAATGCAGATTTAAAAGCATATTGCTTATTAAGAATGTTTTAAGATTTAGAAGACTAACATGCTGTTAACATAGAGAAATACAACCCCCCTGTCTTTGACCTTTCTAGAAGCATAAGTTCAGGGTTTACATTTTTCACTAATTTTGCAGTTAGACCCACACTTGACCGTTATATATACAGAGGAGCTCTCAGTATTTGTAAAAAGCTACAGCTTTGCCTCTATTGGCTCAAATTAAAATCAACAAATAAGTGCTTTGTAGAAGAGATTATTTTACATCATATAACAAGGATTTACCCCTGAGGGGTTACAAAATTAAAAATAAATTAGAGAGAAAATTAAAAGAGGCTTTAGCTGTGCAGTGCCTACCAAAAATACATATATACATGTGCAAAAGCATTTTCACATTCACCCACATAGCCACACAGGCATAATAAAATAACCCAACAGCCATTAAGACAGCAAATTCACAATTACTTGTGTATGAGCTGGGGACACAGGTAGAGTAACAGCACTGCTAGACCAGAAAATAAGCATATTCCTTCTCTTCCATCCACTGCAGTCTCTCCCTTTTAATTCAGATGACAACTTGCTGTTTAGATCAAGATCATCAAAGAAACTGTGCTTTCTTTCTGCTTTACAGCACAGAGCTCAGCAGATGAGATCTCAATGTGTGCAGGAGATTGCTGGGAGGGAGGCAGAAGGAGGGCCACTGGGCACACTGGTCCTCCCCTGCCTCTAACAGAAGCATCAGAGTCAAGTGCTACATGGTAAGGAGCAAAAGTCTCACAGAGGAGGAAGGTTAGACCAGAATTTACTTAAAGCTGGTTGCAGATGGCCTTCAGCTCTCCACAAAGCTGAAAAGAACTGTCCCACTTCTTTGTGACTAAATCCTTGACCCATAATGGTTTCTTCTTTCCTCATATCTATTTGTATTACTGATGAGTACTTTATTGTTATACTGCTGCCTAAAGGCAAAACACCACCACTGCTTAATTTTTTACACAAAAGAGAAAATGCCCTCTTACAGGAATGCTCCTCCATTCCAGATTCACAAAACACCTTATTTTCACCTTATATTTCACCTTATATATATATATAATATATTCACCTTATGGATGACCGCTTACAGGCTGCACTACTTATGTGCTAGACCACGTTTTCAGTAAGACCTATAGGAAACTGGATGACCTCAGCTCCTTCCGTGTCCTTAGAATGCCTGATCTTTTCCAACCCAATCTTGTCCAGAGCTCCCTCCTCGGAAAACTTGACCCATGGACATGCTGCTGGTGTAGCAGTCCTGAGTCACTGTTGCAAGTGGCTCCCGTGCAGGCCACATGTTCCTGCTGCCTGCCCTGTGCCAGCACCGGTGCCTGTGGGGCTGCACGGTGAGCCAGGGCAAAAAGCTGTGTGAAAACAAAGATTCTGGGTTTTCAGATCAATTTTCAGACTGTGTCCCGAGAAGCCTGTGACCAAATTAATGTTAGCCCTATGGGGGGTAAGAAGCAAGTAACAGGGGACTCAGGTAGGGGACTACACCCTTCTGTGACAGGTTGAATCGTGCATGTGTCCTATGTGTCATAGGACACTGAGTCCTAGGTCAGTAGGAGTAAACCATGTCATTGAGTAAACCCAGCAGCAGTCACCACTGCTCTTGCTGCAAATTTGCAGCATACAACAAGGCTGCAGGTCTTCCTGCTGTGAGTGTTGAAGTGAACCTGGTGCTTCTGAGGTGGAGCGCAGTCACACGACACGAGCTGATGTACACACCTCACTGGGAGTGAGCTACTTCATAGCAATGTGTTTTCACCTTCTTAGGAAGCAAATCTTATTTACCAGTCACGACCAACAGGATTTTTCAGTTTCTAAGGGATTCTATTTATTTTCATTGTCTGTTCCAACTCCATAGTGTTTGAATATTTACCTTTCATACTAACATTCATTTGGCTGGCACCTTAGAAAAAGGTACTATATATAGCCTTAGTCCTGTGATAATCTGGAGATCAAACACAAATTGAAGGTAAGGTTTGTGCCCTCTCCGTCTGCTACTTTTGTTATTTTGATCCTCTTCTATAATATGCTTAGCCTATTAACATGACATAAAGTAGCTTTCCAGTTACTAAATTACAAGCTCATCTAAAGTATTCAGACTTGCTATTTTCTTTTAGAGATTTTTCAAATCAGTCTGGTTCAGGCCTGGATGTAAATCATAAAAGGTGAAGTCAGATCTAGGAATTTGAACATGCATTTTCATAAAACATGAAAGGATTAATTTCTGGTGCCTTGATTTTGATCCAGTCTAAGCTTTGTGGTTAGATCTGATAATGTTCAGATGTCTTCTCATTTCATGACATTACTAGTCATACAATTTACTTCTAAGTGCAAATTACAACTAAAACTGCAACAATAACGTAGGTGGCAATTTTGCAGATGCCCCAGTTTCTGCCTGCCCACTAGATTACATATAGTTTTTGCCTTGGTGGCAGACACAATGCTGTACTTTATTGCCATGTGCTACTGCAAGAAGCAGCCCATGTTAAGAACCACGTAAGACCTAAAGAAAGCTGTGAACGGTTTCAAAAAAAGAGACCCCTCAACTCCCTACCCTTTAAAACACCAAGATAAAAACCACTGTCATGTTTCTTGCACACAAATTTTCAGTTGTTTTATCTCCCAGCCTAAACTCAGGTAAGCACCTTTTCTGGAATGGCAGACCGTATCCTGAGAGAAGCATTTACACCTCTCTAACACAGAGAGATGAGCACACTGAGAGGCCAGAGCCTTCCCTCAAACCTGAGATTTGATTATGTGCTTATGTCTTCATGCATGAAATTTTCAAAATTTATTTCTGATCCATGGTACTCTCGGGCATAAGTTACCTCAGAGCTAACACTAATGGCTGCCAGCTTTCAGGGTTAAATCTGCCTCACTCTCACTTCAGAACAATCCTGTCCCTTTACTCTGTAAACCCTGCAGTCCAGCCCTTTTTTTCATTGTTTATCCTATTTTATCTAGTATGAAGCTACTTACAGCACTGCAAAGAAAGGTTTTCAAAAGAAAAAAGAATAATCTAATTTTCAAATTTACCAGAGTGTTAGTGAAATTAAAGAAATCTGTATGTATCTCTCTATATCATTTATAAGTGTGTAATTTGCATGAATAATTTATCCTCCTTTATAACCTTGGGCAGGTTAATCATATTCACAAGACTTACTTAAAGTCACATAATCTTGAAAGAAATAATGTTCATTGTTTAAGGCAGAGGAATCAGTTGGATGCATAAGGTTTCTTTTTTTCTTTTACCCCTTTCATCAAGTCATTACAAAAAGTTGGTCCAGCCACCTACCCATTCTGTGACGTCTTTCCCCCAGCAGACAGATATGAATAATGAATTATGTAGTTATTATTCATGATTCCCATAAAGTTTATTCCCCAAAGCACAAGATTTGCCTGAGATAATTAAAAAAAAAAAGAAAAAAAAGACACAATGCAAATTGTCATTATTATTAACCACCCACAGATCAAGCAGATCCAACTGAAGTTGAATTTCTAGCCTTGTCTTTAGAGGAATAAGGAAGTCAAGGAGTGCATATCTTTGTCTGTTCCCCATCACCAGTGTTTGAACACACTGATCAAATTTAAATCGAATCTGACACAGACAGAGTGCAAAGATATTAGTTCCTACAGGTTTAATGTGAATAGGTAACTGAGCAGAAGAGAGAAAACAGAGAACTGAGCAGAGAAAAACTAACACTGTCACCACTAAGTAAAGGCTCAGAGGGAAACTTACTACTTATTAGACACCAGAGTGTGAGCTCTGCATCTTCTCAGGCACCAGCTCATCCACCATGAGGCACAAAACGCTAGGAGTACAGGTGATTCTGGTTCTGGGACTCACCAAACTATTGCCCGGTAGCAGATGCTGGCATGAAATACAAGCAAGGACTGTATACAACATGTGGTAAGCATGAAAGAGGACCTGCTTTTTACAGGCTATGAAACCTAAAGATATCTATTAAGAAAGAAATCTGCCTGCTGACGACTACTAAGAGGACAGTACTATTAAGCAGAAAAAGGATGTTGGTGAATAACTGAAAATGGGAGTGGGGTTCTTTGTGGTATGAGGACTAAGGGCACATATGCACCCCAATACTCTGATAATTCTTGTTAGTTTAACAACAACTAAACTAACATTTTAAAGGGCATTTTAAAGTAGACTAAGATGCTAAAGAATTTCTGCACTGCTTGCAGACTTAAAACTTTATCTGGAGTCAATACTTTTAACTGAAAATATATAAAATCCCAATACCCAGCACTATTTCATGTCATTGCCCTGGGTCAACAGGAGAGCTGAAGACTTCAGAATACATTAGGGCTGGATGGCTTGGACAAAGACGGCTTTACAGATGCTCCATGATCTCTAGAGGGATTTCAGTATTCTTTGCAAATGTGTTGCCATCATGGGTTATTTTGCCTCACATCAGAACGATCTCAGATTACTCAAGAAACACCACTAATTGCACATGAAGCAGAAAATGTAGGAGCTGCCACTTGGTTAAAGCAATTGTGGGGCAGCCCAGAACACTTCTTGTCTCCAAGGGGACCAGCAGCAGAGCCTCAAGAGAAGCACGCCAGACACACCAACCCACTGTGGCTCCTTCATTGTTGGCCACAGCATGAGCACCTTGTTTCTTGCATGGCAGGAATTCCAAAAGGAGTTCGTAAACCCAGTTAAGAATAGAGAAAATGCAGGCATGAGCACATAGAAATATGCAAAACACAACAGCTTCAAATAACATCCAGACTTGGTGCATTCAATAATTTGCCTATTTCATAATACTTTCAGGAGTCATACACACCAGAATCTCAATGTTGTGTATATAATGATCAAAAGTACTTTAACCCCCTCCCCAGCTTATATCCTTTGCAGCATGACTACTGATGTAAGTTACTAAAAGCATAAAACATCACTGAACCATGCTAATTAACTGGCATAAGGCATCACATAGCTACTATGTCAACTAGACATTTATAGGCAATTCTGCTGAAGAAACTGGCTATTCGTTATCACATAATGCTGAATGAGTTACCACAATGACCATTATGATCAGAAATCAGGCCAGATATTTTTTTAGATTATGAGTTGTTTGCAGCAGGTGATATTTTATTGCATACCTGCTGTGTACCTCAAACAATGGGGTCTCGATGTGACCTCTGGAAATTTAGCAATACTATTATCAGATAAACAAATCAGCATTATATGCCTATATATATGTAGAGGAGGAAGAAATTAAGAAGACAACAGGAACAATGGAGAGCAGCCCTCTATCCTGGGTAGTCATCAAGCAGGCACTTCTTTCCTCCTGAGATGGCAGAAACAGGCTAGAAAATCTTTGCAATGGAGTCAGATCTGTAAAATTTCTGACAAAAATAATACAAATTTTCCTTGATTCAAACTCTGTAATAAGACAACTTGTAGGTTTATGAAGCAACTCTAGCACATGTATAGTCAAGGTAGTACATTTTCATGTATTTTTTGCCAGCTTTCACAAGCAGTTGTCAGGACTAGCACGCAAGTGCAGTCTTACCCAGAAAGCTGGAGAGCTGTGCAAGCTGCCGCGATACAGTTCAGACATTGTTTTGCTCTAGATAGAACAGTAAACATTAATCAAGTGCTCAGTTTATACCTGCTTAGCTTCAGTAAATTGGTCAAAGCAGCTTTGTAGTAGGGACTGAACTTTACCTGGTCTTGTTTTTAAGCAAAATAATGACTGGCATACAAAGTGATAACCAAGATCTACAGACAAAGGAAATTTTTGTGTCCCTGCCTAGTGTAGTCTTAAGCTTGTCTATGAAGTCTGAAAAATACAGAATCTATTGCAGCTGTGCAACTGAAATAATGAGGAGATTGACAGTGGGACTGATAAGCACTTAGACAGTACACCAGAAAGCTGGAGGTCTGTAGTCCACCAGAAGTCCGGCAAAAATTACCTGCAGTGAGATGTATAAGTGCTATTATAACCTAAATTAAGCATCTAGTGCTGCTGATGATTGGCGATTGTGCACATGCTTAAGGTATCGAAAAAGTAATTAACTGAATATAGCATGCATTATCTGTCCATGGTAGAAAGCGATAGCCAATAAAGGAATTATAGAGAAATCCAGGAACTCATTAAATATATAGAATAAAGTGTTGTAGTTTAGATCCTCAGGTATGCAGAAGACCTAGTGCCACTGTGCTGCTGCTTAATCAATGAAAGAATAGTATTATAATTGCTATATACTGTAATAGAGAAAGCTCAGTAATGAGTCCAGTATGAAACTAAACTGTGCATCTTGGAAAAGCCAAGTGTGGTGTTAGAAAGAGCTGGTGCTGTGGGCAGACTCTGGAGCCAGCACATAACCAGGTGCTTCCCAGGATGGTGGTTTGGTGCCCATTGGGGTCCAGCCTCAGGAGAGATGAGAGTCCTGGGAGGACAAGAAGAGATCAGTGGGGAAGCAGCAGCTGGAAGAAGCAGTCAATACCTCCATTTTGGCTTCAGGATAAATGCAAGTAGACAGCAATGGTGTATTAAGATCTGTCCTGAAATCTTCAGGACTCGGTGCTTGTCATCTTTGAAACTCTCAGCCATTTCCTGTAAATGCTCCTGTAACGTGTGGTACTGCATCATATA